>NW_022734805.1:29855-41420 GCF_011630105.1 Anneissia japonica | reverse complement strand
TAATGATACAGTTTTGGAAGAAATTTTTATCGAAGAGTTTACTTCTTACTATTGTAGTATGTTTATTTGTTGGGTCAAACTCATTGAATATCATGTACAGATTTTACAAAATTCTCTTAAAAATATTCACGCAGACATCAACTCACTTGATATGCTGTTATTGCCACATCATATCGATCCACTTCAAAATCCTCGTTACCATAGTACTTCACCTGATAAAATTCAATACAAATATTGAAGAAAATATGTTGGTACTTTAAAAGACAATTTATATATTTTTTAATAATAATAAAATATTAATAATATAATAAAAATATTATATAATATAATTAATATAATATTAAAAATATTTAAAATGGGCCAATTTCTAATAAATGATCAAATGTACAGAAAGCTTGCATAGTACAGATATTCTAAAAGAATGAGACCAATAATAATAAAGTAACCTAATAAACAATGACATAATGGAGAAAATAATAAACATACCCACAAGGGTGATCATGAAAAAAATAAATGGTGCTTAGTTTTAACAAACCATGCTTGGTATGCAAATTGTTTGAGAGAAACACATGAAAAAAAATCAGGGAGGCATCAGAATAGCTCAATTGGTTAAAGTAGCAATACTAATAATAGCCACTAGGGGTGGATTTAGGGAGGGGGAACCTGTCTCTTATACCCCTTACGGAGAAGCGATTAACATCCTTGGTCTGCAACGTCTCTCGGACCGATTGATGGGGATGAGCAGGAGATACTTCTCAAAACTAAAATCTGGGGAGCACCGGCTGAATCACCTCCTTCCTCCATCAGTTCAACATAAATACAACCTCAGACATAGCAAATCATTCTCCACACCA
Organism: Anneissia japonica; assembly: GCF_011630105.1. Classification (NCBI taxonomy): domain Eukaryota; kingdom Metazoa; phylum Echinodermata; class Crinoidea; order Comatulida; family Comatulidae; genus Anneissia; species Anneissia japonica. The sequence goes on along the minus strand of NW_022734805.1, from coordinate 40,566 downwards.
TTCACTCGCACAAACAGAACTGCTAATTTTATCATCAACTATGGATTATCCCATGAATGGTGATTCGATCGGTGCCCCTCCCCCTCCTGTTTTGTTAAAATCCCCTTCCGGTCCATGGATATTGATGTGGCCTTGGAGGTTCTGGCTCCCTGTCAGGGACCCCTGGTAACGGTGTCGGTATAGGTTTTGGTTGCTTTCCAATATACTGTATAATAATAATAATAATAATAATAATGTAATAATAATGTAATAATAATAATAATAATAATAATAATAACAACAAGTGCTAATGAAAATTGCTATATTGAATTTCTATTATGTTCAGGTTGTGCAATCTCTTGTATGTTTTCGTGAATTTGACTGTTAAATTTTATCGTATTTTAAACATTTTAAATTTGTATTCTGAATTGATTCTATATATATTTATACTGTATGATGTTTTTTATTGTAAATTCAACTATGTTTACTTAGTTGCTAAATAAATAAAGAATTTGAATTTGAGACTAAGGATGTCTACAAAGATATCGGGTCATGTCGAGGATAAATTCGATACCTCAAACTACGGAAAAGGTCATCCGTCTGGTATACCTACAGGTGTAAATAAAAAGGTTCTCGGGATGTTTAAAGATGAAGCTGGTGGACATATTATTATTTTGTATTGCCGGTCTAAGGAGTAAATTATACACGTTAAAAATGAATAGTTAAAAGGATGATAAAAAATGCAAGGGTATGAAAAAATCTGTTGTTAAAAATGAGATAACATTTGAAGATTATGAGGATTGTTTACTTGCTTTCGTTGAAGCAAGATTTATTGGTGAAAACCCGCCAGAGACTTATAGAAAAATGAATGTTATCAGGTCTCATGAACATGAATTATATACCGAGATGGTTAACAAGGTTTCTCTATCTGCAAACAACGATAAAAGGATCATTGCAGAGGATGGCATCCATACATTAGCTATAGGTCATCATTGAAAAAATTGAATTTTCGGTTTAAAAATTATAAAGAGATTAAAAGTGATGTCAATTGAGGAATTGGTTAAAGCCGCAGAAGAAGATATCTCCTATGAGGAGATGCTACGATCTATAGAAATTGAAAAAGTGGTAGAAGATAGAATAGATTCAAAGATTTAATCAAAAAATGTCTTGTTGACAAGTGTACCTATTTAATCAAGAACTTAATGGATCTTAATAACCACTTTAGATATAAATTGTAATATTAAACTGTATTCATGTAACTATTGTCCCTACAAGGGTAAAAGAAAATCTGATGTTACATCTCACCATAGAAATAAACACTATGGTAAACCATTAATTATAAACATGTGTCATGAATCTTTGGTTGCTCAAAATAAACTTTTAAGACAAACACTACCTATTGATCAACTATGCCTCAGTCTTTGAACAACAGACTTTATACCTTTTAAGGTAACAAGTCTCTTTGTACCAGTAGAGGTCATGTGAGGTCAAATTGAAATTAAGGTTTAAAAAATATAAAGAGATTAAAAATGGAACATTATATAACTTTTACAAAAAAACATATTTTAGGAGAGTCTCATGAAACAAGAGAACTCAGTAGACTTTAATGCAAAGTATTTTTTTACGGTTGAAAATAGTATAAGCCCTGAAAATATAAAAAATGTCGTTAAATATATATTTGAAGATGGGAAAGTGAATACTGGTAGACTTATAGCTATAATATGGCTTGGAGGTAAGGTTAAAGAATATTATCCTGAAGATATCAAAGATATATATAATATAGTTGTTACAGAGATATACAAACATAGACGGTGGATTGAAGGTGATGGTATCTGGTCACATGAGGCAAAAGTCCCCGTTAGCAGAAATGGTCCATATAGTGAGCTGTCTGGTAGTTGGGAGTGAGCTGTCAAATGGTCCAGAGGGAGCTGTTAGCAGCTCCATAAACTTAACTTAATTGGTTTTAAGAGTCCATTGGGAATTAACAAGAGAGTCCTGGCCAGCAACATATAGCCATTGGAATGTAAACAAGAAACCCATTACAATCACTCACTTCATCTCATGGGCTTCAGTGGCAATAAATAATTTAAGAACCCTTCGCTATTCAACAAACCAGCAGGACTATAACCCGGGTTTTTTCCAAAATCCAGGTGCCATGGACCAGTTCTGTTAATGGCCAGATATGCAGCATGCATATAATCCCCTAAAAAGATGAAACCTAAACACAGTACTTTTAAATGCATTGAACCTCTCAAGTCTGTTAATGCTGAAAAAAACAAGCTTGCTCAATTCAAATGTTTGACTCGCTCTTAAAACCACATGTGATTGCTGTTACCGAGACTTGGCTGAATTCGGATGTAGCAGATGTTGAAATGTTACATGACAGTTACACCATAAACTGTAGGGACAGAATTAATCGTCAGGATGGTGGGGTACTTTTAGCTGTTGATCACACGATTTCATCAATAGACGACAAGATCTTGAACCGAACATTAGTGAAATTTTGCTCCGGGAAATTCATCCACCATTCTTCAGGAAATTTGCAGTTGTGTTATGTAAATAATAATAAAATAATGTTTAATATTTTGTATCAAATTGACATTCACCTACCTCGTACTAGTCTATGTTCTGTTGAAACTTGAGGTTGATTTGCAGCAGCGTCATGGTCGTCTTTGTAGCCACGCCTTTTACACAATCGTTCCGCAACTTGTACAAGTCCCTGTTCTCTCAATGCGCTGAGCATGATTGGCATTTGGTTTGTTGATTGACCTTCTCTCCAAGTCACCAGACTTTCCATGATGCCATCTTTCAGTGTGTTGTTGTCTGCTATGACATTAATCTTGTTCCATTCAAGTCCAAGTCGCACTCCTAGCCTCCTCCAATCAGAGCCCAGATCTTCACAGATGAACAGCAGGTCTTGGTCATCAAGGGATGCTGGTTTAATGACGATATGAAAGAAATTAAAAGATTTAATTATGATTTCTGATAAAATAAGGAAACATTTAGAAAATCCAATCCATTATTTAAAAGCATCAACAAATAAGTTTTCACAGATCTGTTGACATTTTACTACAATAAAATAAGCTAATTTATAGTTACAACCGTACATGCTCCTATGAAAGTCAATCGATATAAACGGCAAACACACAACATAATATTATGTTGATAGACCTCGGCTGACCTTGGATATGAGCAAGTGCAGTTCCAACCATAAATTAACCTATTGTTCGCAGGCAATTTGAAGGTCTATACTAAGGAAATAGGAATTTTTCATGCTGCATTTTTGGCCGTTAACAGAACTGGTCCATGGCACCGGCTTTTGGAAAAAACCCGGGTTATAAATCCTGCTGGTTTGTTGAATAGCGATGGGTTCTTACATTATTTATTGCCACTGAAACCCATGAGATGAAGTGATTGTATTATGGGTTTCTTGTTTACATTCCAATGGCTATATGTTGCTGGCCAGGACTCTCTTGTTAACTCCCAATGGACATTCATTAAAACCAATTAAAGTTAAGTTATGGAGCTGCTAACAGCTCTCTCTGGACCATTTGACAGCTCACTCTCAACTATCAGACAGCTCAATATGGACCATTTCTGCTAACGGGGACTTTTGCCTCATGTTTTCACCAACCTCCTACTAGTCTATGTTCTGTTGAAACTTGAGGTTGATTTGCAGCAGCGTCATGGTCGTCTTTGTAGCCACGCCTTTTACACAATCGTTCCGCAAGTTGAACAAGTCCCTGTTCTCTCAATGCGTTGAGCATGATTGATATTTGGTTTGTTGATTGACCATCTCTCCAAGTCACCAGGGTTTCCATGACGCCATCTTTCTGTGTGTTGTTGTCTGCTATGACATTAATTTTGTTCCATTCAAGTCCAAGTCGCACTCCTAATCTCCTCCAATCAGAGGGCAGACCTTCACAGATGAACAGCAGGTCTTTGTCGTCAAGGGATGCTGGTTGATCAATAAGGAAATGAAAGAAATTGGATTTATTAATGGTAAATCCAAGTCACTATTTAAAAGTATCAACAAATAGGTTTTCAGACCTAATGAAGATTTACTACAATAATCTGTAAATCCATTAGCAGGCATTTAAAGTTATATGCTAAAGAATTATTTTGTTATTAATACTTTGCCACGGAAACCTTCCACAAATGTAAAGAATGTAGGAATGTTTTTTTGGATTTTTTTATTTTTTTTTGGATTTGATTTATTCTGTGTAAACACCAAGGATAGCCCACGAAAGTCTGGCAGAAGACTTATTTCCAGTGGGGTCCTACTGGAGGTGATTGGGCAGTACACCGGGAGACAATCCTATCCTCTTTTCCGAATAGTGTACTGCGTTCTTTAACGTGCAAATGGGCCATAATGAACACGGAACCAACAACTTAAACGTCTCATCCTAAAGACGGTGCGCTTTTGTAACTTGTATTTCAGCCCTCTAGCTGAAACACAAGGAGAGGCAGCGATGGGAATTGAACCAGGGACCTAGAGATCTCCACGGTTCAGCGCACACAAAGCGGCTACCATCAGATTAGGACTCAGCTAAGCTGCTCTCTCTGTTATATGCAGCACACTAATTACCTGGCCAGAAAATGTTTTCCTCATTTTAATTAAAGCTAAAAATACGGTTTTTTTGTCATTGTCCATATTGTGATATGCTGTGACTGACTGTATTTTAGATAATGTTAATTAAATGAATATTTTATCATGAATAGTGCATTACTAACCATCGTGTTCATGGTGTGTTGTGGGTAATCTGCCACTGGTATCTTCACCTGCATTTACATTGGACTCTTTAACCTCTGACATTTGAGAGCCAAAAATTTTGTTAGCAAGCTCTGTGAGTCCTTGCTCCTTCAAAGCTCTGCACATTATCTCAACTTGATTTGTCTCGTAGTTCTGTTGTTTCCTCCATTCTGTAAGCATATCCATTATGGAGTCGAACAATTGTCTGTTGTCACTCCATATTTGTTGGATCCTGTTCCAACTGAGACCCAGCCTGACACCTAGTTGTTTACATTCCCGTCCCATGTCTTTGGCGATAAGAGCCAGGTGCTTATCTTCCAGATAACCAAGATGTTCATCTAAAGTGAAAATTAAAGTAGACCAGATACAATAAAACAATTGGAATAATAATATTACTGTAATAAAAATAATATAATATTTATAATAAATCAATAAATTTAATAATAATTATAATAATAATAATAATAAATGCTGTAGGAGTATATCTCTTTTTAAAATCTAGATAATTTCATGAAACACAAAATAGTGTATAGGTGTAATTTTGCCCTACCTGACGTAGAAATGTACCGAATACTCAGTACATTTGAAAACAACTGCGAAAAAAAATCGCAAGTTGGACTCGAATTCAACCCTGGCCATCAGGCGCAAGCTTGGTGGTCTAGAGGTATCATGCAGTGATCTGGAGATCGTGGGTTCGAGTCCCACCCAAGAATAACTTGCGATTTTTTTCGCAGTTGTTTTCAAATGTACCGAGTATTCGGTACATTTCCACGTCAGGTAGGGCAAAATTACACCTATACATGTTTCTCCTGACGCAAATCCAGTTATTGTCTATTATTCCATCATGACAATAACAATTACTAACAAAATACTGTAGTAATAACACATTGTTCGTTCACTTTTAAACAAGCAAATTTCCACGACAATTCCAAGACATTCCAGGTCAAATTTTAAAAATTTCAAGGACACACTAAATCGCTAAACAGTAAAATATTGGCGATTTCACGATTGATTTTAAAACATGTATGCTCATTTTAAATGCATGTTAGTTGAGTATATATGAAGTTTTATCTAACTCTACATCAGAGGTGATGGACCTATCTCTTTTTCTCACCCTCATGGGAAATTATGTTTTTGTCAAACGTGTAAAAATTTGTTGGTAAGCAAATGAATTCATTCCCACAAGTATAGAAAAGTAAAGGTAAATTATTAGGCAGAGAGGTTCACCTACAATTGAACTGGAGTAAAATACTCTGATAGGTAACACAAATGTAAATGTACAACAGTCTTATCTTATCCCTTAAACGTGTCAGTGCCTTTTGTGGCACCGACACCAAAATAACTCAGTGGTGCTGCGGGGTGGATTACACGCCTGTCCAGGGTTGTTGTTCAGCGAATGTTAATTGTCTCAGCTGTGGTGAAGTTGACATAATATGGATATATAGTAAACAAAATAGTCTTCTTCGATGAGTGTACGTTGGGGACGTTAAATTATTTTACTTCATATATTTAGGTGTTTATACATGTTTAAACTTGTACCAACTAATGATGTACTGTATTATTAATTAATCTAATTAATGGTTATGCTCTAATAGTTCTCTACACATCATCATACTACTATATTATTATTTTTTATTATTCATACTACTGTATTGGGACTATAATTATTATTGATATTAGGTCTATTATTATTAGGCTTTAGTTGTTAATTGTATTTGGACATTTATAATGCTGTAGGCATACATAAACTTTTATAATCTACTATACAGCAAATGTTAACGTAAAACAGGGTTCTCACCATCCTACCAGCACTGATAGGCTGCCAACCGGCATTGTTTTATCAATGATTTTGTAAATTTCAGAAACATAATTAACGAAATACATTGCTCTAAAATCAAGGACTTTTAAATATAAATGCCTTTAAACACAAACGCCATATGGTGTAAGAAAATAACTGTAGAAGTACACGTTCCCATGGTTACGTTAATTGTTACTTAACTGCCTGGCACTTGCACTGGATAGGGCCAAAACATGTTTATTGGTCCAAGTGTGCACCTCTAGTGATGAATTACCCAAAGCCATTTACAGGGCTGAGCATGAGTGACATGACATGTTGAACTGAAGTTTAAGTTTAATATTACTGTTTATAAGACACAACAGAAAGCAAATAAAAACACCATAGCAGATATCAACAAAGTTAATAATTCCATCAATGTCTTAATTAAAATTACATGCAAACATATCAGTATACAAGACTATTAAGAAAGCACCGCTTTACTAAAATAGAGGCGAACAACTCCATTCACTGAATCGCAGAAGTTTGTCTGAACCACTGCCACATTCAGCATTTGACATTCTTTCTGTCTTCGATAACATTCCTGGATTGGCGGTGTACAAAGACTTGACACGCTTTTCCAATAGTATCATGGGAGCCTACTCGGCCTACCGTTACTAGGCAACCTGCAGTACTGGATGGTAAATGGTCGAATTTCCAGGACATACAAAGACAATCATAATTTCCAGGACTAGCTTTCCAGTACTGGAAAATGCTCATTTGTTTTTCAGGACATTCAAGGAATTTAAGGACGCGTACGAACCCTGATAACATCTAAAACACTAACCTGGTGGCGCTGTTTCAGTAACACTGGAACCTGCTAATTGCATTGGAGAATCTACAACAAATAAATTGTTAAAACCATAAATAAAAAATCAAATTATTAAAACTGACTGCTGTCTATCACCATCAAATATTGGATCAGGATCAAATCAGTTTATATAAATCAATGGTGTATTTATACTATATCACAGGTGGGCATGGGTCAAATACTGCCTACAATTTTCTTGTTGCCCTCGAAAATAATATTAAAAAGCTATGTTTGCAGCCAACCCTCTTTGGCTAAAAAACCCTGTGTTGGAATGGACCGATAACAATAACCTGAAAAGTAATAATAAAATGGAACCCCTCTGGAAATAAATCTGTTTTAGGATTTTGAGGGTTATCCCTGAAATCATAACTTTATGATATCAAATAAAATCAAATCAAAACTGAGCATAAAGATAAAAGCAGTAAATGAATGTAAATTCACTTTGGCCCTCTGACAATTTTTATTTCCATCTCTTATTACTGGATAATGCTTTCCCCTCCTTGCTTTGCACTGAGGAGTACCAATCCAGATTCAGTAATGAAACAATGATTTCCAAGGAGTAATTTGAAAATTTGAAAATGTAAATTATAAATTATCATTAAAAGAAAAATATGACAAAATTGAATAAAATATGTTTTAACCCTCTCAATAATTGTATGGTACAGCGGCACATCTTAGAAAGATAAGAAAGATCTAGACCATGTAGTCAAGATCGCCTCTCGTATTAACTGTATTGACTAGCATTCAATCAACAAGATCTATCAAGACAGATTATTATTATTATTATTATTATTATTATTAAATAAAGAAGAAATAATTGTGATACAAATCTTTTACAAAAAATAATTATGTTAACAAACTTTGCTTTTACCAATTCATTATTCTGATGTTCCAAGAAAAACGATAAAAGGAAGATGATTATTATTATTATCATTATTATTATTATTATTATAGGTGTGCACACGGTATGTGTTGTATATTGTTTTTGATTGATAAATCGGTCCATTTTCATGGGGTAGTTTCATAGTGCGTGACAGTAACAAGCTCGGTGTAATCAAGAATGTTTTAATTAAACAAATTTATAAAACAAAACAAAAAACAAATAAGAAACCCTCATGGTATATTTTAGAGTCAAATCTAAATAAACCTAACAAATTATATTTTATTCTCTACAAATTTTCTCCGTAATTAAATTAGCAATGTCATGTTTTAAAAAGCGTCTTGGGTTTAAAGAATGAATGAGGTGCATTTGAAATTTACACCGACGAATCTAACGAATTTGAATTAGACGTCTAATTTGCTTCGTGTGAGTTCCGTCTTTATTGCAGGTTGATTCCAAATGGTTTTTAAGGATTAAAAGCAAGAATATACACTTATTAAAACATTGGAATGCGTAAATTTCACTTCATAATTAACCAAGAAAACGTCTACTGATGTGTCGTGTTAATCAACAGATAATCTCCATGGCAATGCGAGTATAGCTAAGCCTCTCGTTTTCACAGCGTCTGGTATGCTTGTCGTTAAACGATGTCTATTAAACCAGGGAGTTGTTATCCTGATTAAACTATAGTCTGGTTTTTCGAGTGAGTGTTACCATCCTGAATTGGACAAATCGTCCGAGATTTGGAATAGGGAGTTCATGTTTTCGGAAAGTATTTTATTAAAAGAAGAATAGGATTGAGTTTGGGACTTAAGAAAATGATCGGTTTTGCGTGAAATTCGACTTTGTGGGCATTGAGTACACATAGTATTGTTCTATGTTAATATTTTTTTTTTTCGAAATGTGCAAGTCAAAATCTGTATAACTCGAACTTTTTATGCCAGTCCCATTAGATTCAACTTAGGCGAACTCGACCGTAATTTGAAAACATGACTTGCTTACTAATATTATCATAAAATAATATCATCCCCATCATCACTGTCATCATAACCATAGCCACAGCCACCATCATTATCATCATCAATATTTTATAAAATTAATATTACAACATTTAAAAGAAAGCAAATAATGGTATTAGCATAATTTTCCAGTGCAACAAAACTTTGGTGATATAAAATAACAAAGCAGGTACATGGGATTGATGATGACCCACAAGGAGTAAACATCTGTGATGTACAATGAGCTTGATTGCAAGACATTATTTACAGCGGATAATAATAAATTATTATCCAATTAATATAAGCAGGAAATAAAATTACATTGACCTACAGGTAATAAACAATAACATGAATAATTAAATTGTATTAACTGCTCACCTTGCAGAAGTTGCAAGACTTCTTCCTTGGGTTTTTCTCTATTTGTAAAACCATACCTCCAACATGTATTATTTATATAGAGATCACGTGGCGTCTGATTGGCCTGTAAAAATAATAACACATAAAACTTAAAACAAATCAATATCGATCATTCTACTTTAAAAAATACTTCATAGAAAGTATCACGCAAAAATAATCACAAGAAGTATCATAAAAGAAATATTATATGTACATATCAGTGCAATTTTCTTTTATATCTTGCAAAGATTCAATCATAAGTATTGATTATAAGACCATTCCCTTAACAACACAATCGCTTGTTATGCTAATATTACTGTACCGGTGGTCTTCAGAATCTTTGTCAATCAATCAAGCAGCAACAACAGCTATTTAAATACCTTGTTAACAATAATCTCATTTATCAATATCAGTCAGGTTTTTTCAACTGAAAGTACCTTAATTAATTTAACAGATACGATTAAATTAAATAATTCCAAAGGCATACATACTGGTATGGTCCTAATTGATTTATGTAAAGCATTTGATACTGTTGATCACGAGATATTATGTGAGAAACTTGCTCTAATGGGCATTACCTCCTTAGACTGGTTTCGTTCATATCTAACGAATAGGACCCAGGTTGTTAAAGTTGAAGATTCATTATATGAGCCTATGGATATCACATGTGGGGTGCCCCAAGGTAGCATTTTGGGTCCTTTGCTTTTTTTATGCTTTGTAAATGATATGATAGTCAGTATTAATCCTGAATGTAAATTACTCTTATATGCTGATGATAGTGCCATTGTATTTTGGCACAAAGATCCAAATGTCGTTGCCGATAGACTTGGTAACGCTCTTAATTCATATAGAATTTGGCTTATTGACAACAAATTATCTATAAACCTCAGTAAAACGGAGTCAATAATTTTTGGTAGTAAAAAAAACTTAAACGTATAAAATCATTTGAAGTCACTACTGGTGGCCTTACATTAAAAGGTTCCCAGTCTGTCAAATATCTTGGTGTTGAACTCGATAATTCAGCCTCTGGTAATAATATTGCCAAGAGTGTTATCAAGAA
>NW_022734805.1:28346-29268 GCF_011630105.1 Anneissia japonica | reverse complement strand
GAGTTTCTGAAATTCATACACATAACACTCGTCAACATAAAGTCAATTTGGTTGTACCTCTGCTTAAAGGAAATAATCAGTCTCATTCAACCTTTTTCGTTTCGGCTATCAATGACTGGAATGCTCTCTCAACTAATTTAAAATTAATTACTAATATGGCTACATTTGAAATACACATCAAAAAACTGTATGAATGCAATAGTGCTCAATTGCAATAATTACAATGGAGCACTGTTGTGTTCTATCTAAATTATTAGTTAATTGGGTGCATCTTGGTTTTTAAATGCTGCTTTTTTTTCTTTTCCTTTTTAATATGTATTAATTTTGATAACTTTTTAATTGTGCAATTTGGACCCTATTGGAAATGGGCTGGATTCCTGGCCTAATGGGTGTTCCAGAAGCCAGAATTATTTTATTTATTTGTATGAGACTTCAACATCATTAACAGACCTCAGAATGTGGAAAGTTCTGGGGTCGAGGCCTCCATGAACAACCTGTATACACTACCTAGCCATCCTCCATTCTTTAATCCTAGATCAGCCCACTGCTCAAGCTGTAACCAATTTTTTTATATTATTTTTTGAATTGGTCTTATTTTCTGAATTGGTCTTATTTTTGTCTTCCACATCACCAATGGAACTGCAATCACCTTCATAATATAAAATAGTTTAAGATTCAAGATTGCTTTATTATCATTAACCAAACATGTGATGAAATAAATTCTTTTTGCCTTCTGCATAAAATGAAAGTCATGGACAAACAGTAAAAGGCAATTCAATTATTGATAAACATTGAAAACTAGAAATTGCAAATTGCAAGTGAAGTGCTGCGAAGTAAAACTGCATAAAATGTTCTTCGAACAAAATTATTTATGCGAGTCAAGTGAAAATAATGAATAATAAAAATATAACAAATAATATGA
>NW_022734805.1:27232-28330 GCF_011630105.1 Anneissia japonica | reverse complement strand
GCGTTGGTACCGTGTACAATAGTGTTTTGCTGCAGTGACATCTCGCTGCTGGCGACTCGCTGCTGCTGGCGATGACTCGCTGCTGGCGAATCGATCTGCGCATGTGTATAAAATGGTATTATTTCCGAAAACACTATGCCAGTCTACAACAAGCGTCGCCTAAATGTAATAATTAGCACGTTGAAATAGGCTAGTAAATATTTTTAACTGGGTTCGTAAATAATATTGGCCTCAAAATATTGTGGCTGAGACATGAGCCGATTAAACGTAGAAATAGGAAACCTAGAAATATAGTATTAAACGCTGAATAGTACTCCAGCGTTGCGACATGCGGACGTTGGTACGAGTAGGTTAGTCTACAAACGTCGCCTAAAGTAATTGATTTTACCCGGCAGAACGAAAGAAGGAAACTCAGCTTTTCAGTTGTCTTAGGCGCAGGTTTTTTGACAAACAATGACCTTTCAGAGGTCAAATTGCTGTCAAGAATATGAATTGGCTGCTTCGCAGCAACAACAAACGGATACAATATAATAATAATGTACCTATAGGATTGGATTTATTTGGTGTAAACACCAAGGATAGCCCACCAAAGTCTAGAAGAAGACTTATTTCCAGTGGGGTCCTTCTGGTGGTGATTGAGCAGTACACTGGGAGACAATCCCCTACTCTTTTCTGAAGAGTGTACTGCGTTCTTTAACGTGCACATGGGCCATAATGCACACAGGACCAACGGCTTAAACGTCTCATCCGAAAGACGGTGCGCTATTGTAACTTGTATTTCAGCTTCTTCAGTATTTAGCTGAATAACAAGGAGAGGCAGCGATGGGAATTGAACCGGGGACCTAGAGATCTCCATGGTTCAGTGCACACACAACGGCTACCACCAGATTAGCCGTCTGAGCTAAGCTGCTCATATCTACTAAAGCTATCATCACCATCTACTTTAGAATCGTCATCACTTTTTGGCGAAAAATATATAATGTCTGGAGAACTTTGTATGATCGGAAATGCAAAAAAAGAAGGAGGGAAGAAGGAGAAGGATGGGAAAGAGAATGTTTATCCAGTACCCGACCGAGTTACATTTTCTCGCAATTCACA
>NW_022734805.1:13629-25398 GCF_011630105.1 Anneissia japonica | reverse complement strand
GACGCATGCGCATTTGCATAAATGTCTACACACACACATACACACTACACACAATAAAAAACATAGGAAATAGCAAGAGTGATTACAATAGTTCCTATTGCATTACATGCATAGGAACTAAAAAGGAAGATATAATGAACAGATATCACAATACCCCTGCCTGCAACCCATTCTCCACTTCAAAAAGTGTCCATAGCGCATTTGATCTAAGCCGCCAGGTATTCTCCGCAGTGGCGTAATAACCGGGGGACAAGGGGAAAATATCCAGCTGTGGAAAGTCTTTCCCCATTGAATGCCCTTTTCACCCGGGAAAGTGCCTGAAAATCTCAAATTTTAAATCGCATATTTTGCTGAAGTAGGCCAATTTCCTCTAAAAATTGCACATTTTAGGGAGTTTTGATCAATTCCAACGAAATTAGAATTGAAAAAAACCAACATTTTTCGCGCGCATTTTTTATGTTAAAGCTTGTGCTTGCTCACCTTTGCCTTCTAAGTTATAACACATAGTCCCAAACTCAAGAAAGAAAATTTAAGATAGATCGTTTAACCTATTATAAAAGGGCCTCAATGTGTAATGATGTTGAAAGAATATGTTTGTAATAAATAAAGCCATAAGGAAAATACTTATATTCAGTTTAAAAAAAACGAGTGTGGCCATATATAACATAAGATCATTTTTTGTTGAGGTAGGCCAATTTCCTCTAAAAATTGCACAATTAGGGAGTTCCGACGAAATTAGAATTAAAAGCACAAAAAAAATTTTCGCGCATTTGTTAGGGTTGAAGCTTGTGCTTGCCCTCCTTTGCCTTCTAAGTTATTTAAAACATAATAGTCCCAAAACTTAAGAAAGAAAATTTAAGATAGATCGTTTTACCTAAAAGAAGGGCCTCAATGTGTAATGATGGTGAAAGAATAGGCCTATGAATTGTAATAAATAAAACCACGATGAAAATGCTTATATTTAGTTCGAAACACACGCGTGTGCCCTATATTAATATTAAAATAAGCCATGCCGTATTGTTTTCTATATGGGGGGTGGGGTATCACACCAAGTCATAAATTACTGTGGTAGTTTGTAATTTAAAACAATTACGTGATTATACTGATTTTTATCTTGCATTGCATACATATATATTTGTTGTTGTACAGTAGAAGCATTTTATTTTGATCAATGATTTGACCATACCGCCCTCATTCGACAAATATGTAACGTAACTTTACGAAGAGCCTTGTCACATGCAATAATACTTTTTGATAGTGTATTCATTCTTGATAGAAGATAGTGCGATATATTCCTACAAATTACGAATAGTCACGATTATTATACACATACACATGGTTGTTAATATTATGTTATTGTATTGTAAGAAACTCACTTGCGTTAAAAACGTCTGATAATGGAGTATATCTACGAGGCTTAGTGATATCTGAGAAACTTTAGTGTAAACAGTAAGAATTAGGCCGCTTAGCGGGATTGCTGGTGAGATTTCGACGAGTGAGGATAGACAGCAATCCACTGAGTTTTGGAGAACAAATTACGGGTATGTTTATAAGTTATAATTTTTAAGATATAATTGTATCCCTGTTATAACTATTATAGAATGTAAGGAGTTATCCTCACACCATATGATGCAGAAATTGAAGTAATTTAGGCGATATAATATTCATCCTCGTGACATACTACATTTGAACTTTTTGGCGATAGTTTAATCAGCCCAGACTGGGGGCGCTCTAACGTAAACAAATATGGCGGCGCCCATAGTAAAATCGATCTTGCTGTACTACGCTTTTGTAGTTAATTAGATGTTGTATTACGATAATGATTTAATGTTATGATGTTAACTGATCGATGTTATGATATTGTAGTGAGCATGTGTAGCTAACTAGATGCTTTATTATGATGTTGATTTAATACTATGGTGTTAATCTAATCGATGTTATGATGTTACTGTAGTCAGATCAATGTGACCTTGCTATAGCTTATAATATGTAGTGTAATTGGACATTATATTATGATGATTTGATGTTGGTAGTGTTATCCTGTAGTTTTTATGATCCTATTAATTATAGTGTATCAACATTGCTACTGGGTTACTCTGGGACTGTTGTTTGGGAAGCTACTACCTGGTCTCAGAGTTGAGGTGCACAGTATATTCAGAGTTAGCAATTCCGTATTATATTTATAAATCTTTATAACATTATACAAAAATTAGATTTTTCTTAAAAACTAAAAATTTGCCGGAATGGGGCTTTCATTAGATGTTGTATTACGATAATGATTTAATGTTATGATGTTATTAACTTATCGATGTTATGATACTGTAGTGAGCATGTGTAGCTAACTAGATGCTTTATTATGATGTTGATTTAATACTATGGTGTTAATCTAATCGATGTTATGATACTGTAAAGTTTACGTGATTTAATTGGATGTTATATTACAATGATGATTTAATGTTATGATGTTACTGTAGTCAGATCGATGTGACCTTGCTATAGCTTACAATATGTAGTGTAATTGGACATTATATTATGATGATTTGATGTTGGTAGTGTTATCCTCTAGTTTTTATGATCCTATTAATCATAGTGTATCAACATTGGTACTGGGTTACTCTAGGACTGTTGTTTGGGAAGCTACTACCTGGTCTCAGAGTTGAGGTGCACAGTATAGAGTTGAGGTTCACAGTATATTCAGAGTTGAGGTTCACAGTAAATTCAGAGTTGAGGTTATTATTATTGGTACTAGATACCCATGAGTGTTCAGTTGGGTAAGTCTGGATGGCCAAATTGTTTTTTTTTATGATTATTGCTAAAGAGCCTAATTTTAGATTGATGTTACCTTATGCACTTTTCTATGTCATTATGATTTAATTCTATGAATGCATAATTGTTGGCTATGATGATGTTTAAACATAATGATAGTGATGGTAACACTGATTTGTTTTACTTTTACATAATGAGTTGTTGAAAGAATTGTACTCTCTGTTTTGCTTCACATGGGTTTTCTTTTCTTTCTCCTTTGAGGTGGAGAGCCTAATAAAGCCTAATTAAGAACTTAATAATTATTGTGTGCGGTTTTGTTGCTTTTCTTGTGGTTGTGGCATCCTGGACGAGAAAATCGCATCACGACAAACTGGTGTCAGAAGTGGAATTAGGCTACAGCGAATCAGTCAAGTTGAGAAGCAAGTTACCGTATAAGCGAGTGAGTGGTGACAGCGTGAACTGGATCGAGTAAGGAAAACCTCTGGCTGGACGAGATAAAGAGAAAACTTGAGTATTTTGCATTTACGCAAATAGTTTTTTTTTGCTGCTTATAATTGTGTTGTATGTTTATGATATTCTTTTTATTGTTAAATTGAGGTACAGCAGCATATTGATTGATTTTACTCTATTATTGGTTAATCATTTTGGATATTATATTTCATTATATTTTCTTCCTATAAATTATTATGATGATTAATGATGTTGATGATGACATGCAGGCAGCAGCAGGTGGCCTGGGACAGATGATAGCAGCCCTGACTGGAGCTTTTAACAACCTAGCAGCAACACGTGTGGTACCTACTGTTAAACTGACTAAATTCAGAGGTTCACCCCAAAAGGCAGGAGATCTGACAGTTCAAGAATGGTTGGACGAATTTGATTAGTACTGTCATCGTGTCCCCGATCAGGATAGAGCCCACTCACTTGTATCATTTTTGGCAGGTTCTGCCAAAGATGAGGTTCTATGTCACGAAGCTGCAGTCCGTGAGGATGTTGATCAACTGAAAGATATACTCAAGAATCGGTTTGGCCTGAAGGAATCTGTCCATTCCTTGAGTGCAGAGTTACACAGCCGGGTGCAAAAAGAAGGTGAGACTTTAGCAGATTCTAGTGCTGCTTTACTTAGGTTGTATGACCGGATGGTAGGAGCAGCCTCAGTAGGAGAGAGAGATGCACTTGCCATGCTAAAGGACAATACCTTGAAGGAGAGGTTCATCCGGGGTGTGCGGAACCAGACGGTTCAACGAGAGCTTAGGAGGACTGCTATTGAATTCAATCAACGGACTTTTATTGAGATGAGGAATGAGGTGCTGAAATTGTTCCAAGATGCTGATCCTACTGTCAACGCAAAGGTAAGACCCTATGAAGTTGAGTCTGCTCGTATAACCCATGATGGTGGCAACCTGACAGCCATGCGTAATGAGATTTCGTACTTAAGAGAGACCCTGAATGAAGTTGTTCAGGTACTAAACAAGAAACCCAAAAAGAAATTAGAATGCTATAATTGTGGGAGAGAGGGACATTTGAAGAGGGAGTGCAAATCACCACCATTGTGTTTTGAGTGTAAAAAGTTTGGCCATTTTTGTAAAGATTGTCCGGAGCGGATGGGAAGAGTTAAAACGCCACAAAGTCCCGAGGTAGAAGTGGTAAATGGTCTAGTGGCACCTGGTGACTTGAATCGTGACATCCCAAATAATATTGTCTCCAATAGCCCCACGGCAGAAGTTTTAATTGCAGGGATAACGACTGGTTGCATCCTTGACACAGGAGCAGAGGCGAGTCTCATACCATTATCCTATTATCAGAAGTACTTACAGCCATCAAGCGGAGAATTGGACAGTGCTAAAGATATTGTTAGAGTAACTGGAGTGTCTGGAACTACCATCCCTGTGGTTGGATTCTTACAATCAACTATAGCCATTCGAGGTAAGACTGTAGAAGTAGGATTTCTGGTAATTGAAGATCAGATAGTGATACATCGACATGAGAAATATCCAGTAATATTGGGATGTAACGCCCTAAGAGCACTGATTCGAGAAGTTGAAAGTCTGGGTGAAGATAAAGAGTGGGATTTAGTCATGAAAACTAGGGAAATATCCAAAGAACACTGCACAACAGAGGTGGAGAGGGTTAAGGTGATAGTTAAGGAGCCAGAGGCAATACCACCCTTGACTATAAAAAGAGTAAAATGTCATCTGAGAAGTCAATCTCAGTGGACTGGTAAAAATATGATGGTGGAAGCAATCGAGAGGGGTAGTTTGGACAATAATGGACTTGATATCTTTGAAGGTTGTATCCGAGTGGAAGTTCCTGAGGTACACATTATTGCTAACCGAAGTGACACAGAAAAAAACGGTGGACCCAGGGATCACGTTGGCATCTGCAGTGGCATTAGAGCAGAAAGAGGAAGTACACATTCAAGAAAGAGATGGTGCAATTGAAGTTGTAATTGCAGATGTTATGATTGAATCTGGGTTGGGTCTTGTGCACAATACCATTGAAGAAGAAGCAATGTCTGTTGAGCAAACAAACAATGAACATGTCTGTATAAATGGAGATAAGATATTATTGCCTACCGGTGTCAGTTTGAATGATGTTACACCCAAGGAAGCTGATGTACTTGCGAAGCTGTTTGAAGAATATAGACATGCATTTGCTGAAAGTGATATGGACCTAGGTTATTGCGACAGATTTTTTCGACAGATGGTCCACCTATACGACTACCATACCGACGAGTTCCTTCAACACTGATACCAGAGATGAAGCAACTACTTCAGGAGATGCTAGAAAAAGGAATTATTCGGAAATCGACTAGTCCCTATGCCAGTCCTGTGGTGCCAGTGAGGAAAAGGGATGGATCATTAAGATTATGTATTGACTACAGGCAGTTGAACACAAGAACCATCCGAGATTCATTCCCACTCCCAAGAATTGAAGAAACGTTAGCTTTTCATCATTGGATTTGGCCAACGGCTATTTTTAAATCGCCATGGATGATAGATCAGTACAAAGACTGCTTTCAGAGTCCCGTGGGGATTGTTCGAGTTTTTAAGAATGCCCCAGGGATTAGTGAATAGTCCCAGTACTTTTCAGAGAATAATGGAGTTGGTATTGGGAGACCTCAATCTATCACAATTAATTATATACCTTGATGACATTTTGATTTTTTCTAAGACTTTGGAGGAACATGTAGTTAGGCTGAAGTTGGTGTTCCAGAGATTGATGGAATATGGTCATAAATTAAAGGGAAAGAAGTGCAAGTTCCTACAAAAAGAAGTTAGTCATTTGGGACATGTTGTCAACGAGGGGATGATGGTGAGTTACACCCGCTTTTATATGCTAGTAGAGGATTGAGTGGAGTGGAGCGAAATTACCCTGACTATTCAAGCTTCAAACTCGAGTTACTAGGCCTCAAGTGGGCTGTGTCTGAGAAACTTAGGGATTACTTAATCGGGGGACACACTGTCGTATACACTGATCATAATCCTCTTGCATACTTACAAACAGCAAAACTCGGGGCTGCAGCACTGCGTTGGGTCGCTCAACTTGCAAGTTTTGATATAAAGATAAAATATCGCCCTGGACGTACAAACAAGTGTGCTGACGCGCTTAGTAGATGTCCTACTAACATGCAGTCCGATGAAGTAAACGAGGTGTTGGTGCAGACGATACATTGTTCAGCGATCCCACAAAGCTTAGTAGCCTGTCGTACCGTTCAGCAAAGAACTACAAAATCAGATGGTTCTACATCCTATACTCTTCCATCATACAGTAACGATCAATTGGCAATGTTACAAGATGAAGATGACAGTTTACGTGTTATCCGAAAACGTTGGAGAGAAAAGTGGAGTCCGGGACAGCAGGTTCCAAGTGAGACTTCGGAGGTAAAGAGTTACCTAAGAGAATGGGATCGTATCATAGAGAAGAAAGGTGTCTTATACCGGAAGATCCTTGTAAACAAAGAGGAAGTACACCAGTTGCTTGTCCCTAGGTGTTTACGCAGAATGATACTCGAGACAATACATGACAAATGGGGGCATCAAAGTGTGGGAAGAACTTTGAGCCTTCTTCGCAGTAGATGTTTCTGGCCAGGATTATATGGTGATGTTAAACGTTACATTAAGAAGTGTTTTAATTGTACTGTTGCCAAAGCGCCGACACCAACTCTGAAGACTCCTATGAGACATTTATTGGCATTCAGACCATCGGAGATCTTAGCCATCGACTTTCTAAAAATTGATAGAGGAAAAGGGGGTTTTGAGAACATCTTAGTGATGACGGATGTATACACGAAATATGTGCAAGCAGTTCCATGTAAAGACCAAACAGTACCTATAGTAGCAAGAGCATTAAGGGACAACTGGTTCGCTCATTATGGTATACCAAGTCGTATACATTCTGATAGAGGGCGAGATTTTGAGTGTCACCTTATTAAGGAGTTATGCAAATTCTACGGTATCACGAAGTCTCGTACTACTCAGTATCACCCGGAAGACAACGGACAGGTGGAGCGTTTTAACGGTACATTATGCAAAATGATTAGATCACTTGAACCAAAAGATAGAAGGCAATGACCAGAAATGATTTTTCACCTGATATACATTTACAACAATACACCACATAGAACTTCAGGATACTCACCTTATCGTTTGATGTATGGACGAGAAGGCTTGATTCCAATTGACCAACTGTTATCCCGTACACTGTATGACTGGAATCAAGATTTTGTACAAGCCCAATCTAACGCAATACCTATTTATTTCGAACGACGAAAGAAATGATGATGGATCATTGGTTATCAACAGCCAGCCTGTTATTGAGAAACAACCACCTGTCTTGAGGCGTTCTTCTAGGTCAAATAAAGGTGTACATCCTAACCCATATCGGAATCCTATGTCGACTATTGCTGAGTGATGACCATTGGTTGTAAATGTACTGTAGTTTTTTTGTTTTACTTTTATGATGTTTTATATCTTTTACCTCTTATTTGATGAATGATGTTTCTTGTAAGATTATCTTTG
This sequence comes from Anneissia japonica, assembly GCF_011630105.1. Lineage (NCBI taxonomy): Eukaryota > Metazoa > Echinodermata > Crinoidea > Comatulida > Comatulidae > Anneissia > Anneissia japonica. The sequence continues at coordinate 17,611 of NW_022734805.1, read as the reverse complement.
AAGCATTTGAGGGCAAATGACTTAGTAGTCAGGATGGATTGTGGGAGTTTGATATTTAAAACAATTACGTGATTATACTGATTTTTATCTTGCATTGTATACATATATATATTTGTTGTACAGCAGAAGCATTTTATTTTGATCATTGATTTGACCCCACCGCCCTCATTCGACAAGTATGTAATGTAACTTTACGAAGAGCCTTGTCACATGCAATAATACTTTTTGATAGTGTATTCATTCTTGATAGAAGATAGTGCGATATATTCCTACAAATTACAAATAGTCACAATTATTATACACATACACATGGTTGTTAATATTATGTTATTGTATAGTAAGAAACTCACTTACATTAAAAACGTCTGATAATGGAGTATATCTACGAGGCTTAGTGATATCTGAGAAACTTTAGTGTAAACAGTAAGAATTAGCCCGCTTAGCGGGATTGCTGGTGAGATTTCGACGAGTGAGGATAAACAGCAATCCACTGAGTTTTGGAGAACAAATTACGGGTATGTTTATAAGTTATAATTTTTAAGATATAATTGTATCCCTGTTATAACTATTATAGAATGTAAGGAGCTATCCTCACACCATATAATGCAGAAATTGAAGTAATTTAGGCGATATAATATTTATCCTCGTGACATACTACATTTGAACTTTTTGGCGATAGTTTAATCAGCCCAAACTGGGGGCGCTCTAACGTAAACAAAGATGGCGGCGCCCATAGTAAAATCGATCTTGCTGTAATACGCTTATGTAGTTAATTAGATGTTGTATTACGATAATGATTTAATGTTATGATGTTGACTGATCGATGTTATGATATTGTAGTGAGCATGTGTAGCTAACTAGATGCTTTATTATGATGTTGGTTTAATACTAATCGATGTTATGGTACTGTAAGTTTACGTGATTTAATTGGATGTTATATTACAATGATGATTTAATGTTATGATGTTACTGTAGTCAGATCGATGTGACCTTGCTATAGCTTACAATATGTAGTGTAATTGGACATTATATTATGATGATTTGATGTTGGTAGTGTTATCCTCTAGTTTTTATGATCCTATTAATCATAGTGTATCAACATTGGTACTGGGTTACTCTAGGACTGTTGTTTGGGAAGCTACTACCTGGTCTCAGAGTTGAGGTGCACAGTATATTCAGAGTTGAGGTTCACAGTATATTCAGAGATGAGGTTCACAGTATATTCAGAGTTGAGGTTATTATTATTGGTACTAGATACCCATGAGTGTTCAGTTGGGTAAGTCTGGATGGCCAAATTGGTTTTTTTTTTATGATTATTTCTAAAGAGCCTAATTTTAGATTGATGTTACCTTATGCACTTTTCTATGTTATTATGATTTAATTCTATGAATGCATAATTGTTGGCTATGATGATGTTTAATGATAGTGATGGTAACACTGATATTTACTTTTACATAATGAGTTGTTGAAAGAATTGTACTCTCTGTTTTGCTTCACCTGGGTTTTCTTTTCTTTCTCCTTTGAGGTGGAGAGCCTAATAAAGCCTAATTAAGAACTTATAATTATTGTGTGCGGTTTTGTTGCTTTTCTTGTGGTTGTGGCTATATATATATATTATATATATGTACAGTATGTATGCATTTGTGCATCTATAATAAAGTATACGAAACTTGTGAACGACATGTTACGACGTGTCCCACGTCATCATCAGGTAATAAAGCTTATGCTGCTAACGGTTTAAATAATACCGGTCAGATGTAAGACAAAAGAAACAAATATTAAGGTAAGTCATGTATATAGAGGTCAGAAATAATATGGAAAGTCACGTATAATATACGGTAGGAATTAGGATGAGAGAGTGATATTGTAATGAGTTGTTTGTTTGTTCAGTGACGGATTTCCTCAAGCAATGTAAAGGGCTTCTTTTTTTAGGTTGGGAAGTATTAATTGTGGGCGGAGTCAAAAATAGTAAAACAGTCTGAATTAGATGCGTTTTGACATTAAACTGAGTTTTGAAGATGTTGAAATATATGTGATGACTTGTTTCGAACTAAATGCTCCTTAATTCCTGTTTCTAAGTGTCTATTGGTCTCGAGAGAAGGGAGCATTCAATGTTTTCTATGGAAATTAAAAATTACACCGAAGATAAGTGGAACTTTACAAGAACATTTATCCAAGTGGTTTACAACCTGCAAGAATGTATGGACTTCCTAAGTTACATAAGTGTAGGCCTCTCCTATTCAATTCCAAAATTTCGTCTATTTGTCTTATCTATTAATACCTATAATTACAAACTAGCCAAATATCTTTGGGAATTATTAATTTCTAATTTACTATCTGATTATATTGCTAATGACACAATTTCTTTTGTTAAACATTAACAGTATCGATACCTTAAATAAATTTATGGTATCGTACGATATTGAAAGTTTGTTCACCAACATCCTATTAAACGAATCAATTTCATTAGCTAATCTCTTCATGGGACACCATGAACAATCCTGGATAAAATCGTTCACTCATGCATCCGTTCTTTTTTTTTTACCGACGTTATGTTGATGATGTTTTTATTGCTTATATATAATTCTGAACTTGATGCCGACATTTTTTTTTCGATTTTTAAAATTCAGAACACCAAGCAACTAGATTAACCATGGAAAAGGAGTATAACTAAAAAGATTACCCTTTCTTGACATTCTTTTAGATAACTCGTTTCATAACTCATTAATAACCTCAGTCTAGCATTTAAAAAAAACGTATACCGGTTTGTTAACAAATTTTAATAGCTTTACGTCAAATACATATAAAATCTGACTTCTATGCACTCTAATAGATCGTACATTCAACATTAACAACATATGGTTGGGTTTTCATAACGATTAAAAAAACTTGTACTTACTTTAAAAAAAATTGTTATCCGATTTCATTAATTAATAAAACAATACATAACTATCTGAACAGAAAACTATCGTCCACAATTTTGGATCCTACAACGCAAACACAACCTTATTATTTCAAGTTACCCTATACACCATTATGAAACTAATGTCAACGAAAAACCAACGTTATGGTAAAAATTTATTGCTATAACAATTATGTCAAACTTGCTTTCAAATCATATAAATGATCAACTTTTTTTAAATGTAGAAGCGGTTTGGCGCAGCGGGAACGGTTTGGTTTCAATCCCTCTCTGTGCATTTCGCTTGTGTCCTTGAGCAAGACACTTTATCTGCATTGCTTCTCTTCACCCGGAGTATAAATGGGAACCTGGCGGCGCTGATTGTCAGCAGCAATTACTTAGCATGTGGACCCAATGACCAGGAAAAAGAACTTCAACGCTCCGTAACTGAAAAGAAAGGCGCTATACAACAAGTAACAAGTAAATGTAAAAGACTATGTCCAATCTCTCCGGGCCCTTGTTGTCTACAAATTTACTTACTTGTATATTGGCGAGACCAATAGACACACACAAACACGTATTAAGGAGGATTTAGTTCGAGACAAGTCATCACATAATATTTCAATATCTTCAAAATTCTGTTAATTCAGACTGTTTTACTATTCTTGACCCCGCCCACAATACTTACTGTATTAACTTAAAATAAAAGAAGCCATTTACATTGGTAGGGGAAATCCGTCACTGGACAAACAAATAATTACAATATCACTCTCTCATCCTAATTCCTATATGCGGTACATGACTTATCATAGTATTCCTGACCTCATGAATTTACCTTAATATTTGCTTGTTTTGTCTTACATCTGACAAGTAGTATTTAAACCGTTAGTAGCATAAGAGTAATGGTAATGGCTGTATAACAAAATAACAAAAAGAATATTGCCCATATACATGTATATATTTGATGAAACTAACATAAGGGGAATGTGAAAAAGAAAAGAAAAAATAATAATCCGCCCTGGAAACATTCTAATACAAGGCGAACCTCATAATCACTTGACAACGAAGGCGTCATGGAGAATC
>NW_022734805.1:0-12285 GCF_011630105.1 Anneissia japonica | reverse complement strand
ATATAAAACACTGCCGTAGTTCTCAAGGCACTACAGAATTAAGGAACAAAAATTACCATGAACCTTAAAACAAGCATAGCTCCAATCTATTCGTAATTCACATGTGCTCAAGTAATGGGATATATGTGTTATATATAATATATAATATATATTATATATATATATATGTGTGTATATATATATATAGTGTGCACAAGTAATGGGGTGTATGTGTTATATTATATATATACATATTATATATTATGTATGTATATATAAATATATATATGATATATATAATAATAATAATAATAAAATTAGAAATAAGAATAATATACAAATTGATTAATAATGATAACAGGGCACAAAATAATCGTATCTATCTTGCATAGCAATTCAACGAAAAGTTCTTTTTAATTCAGTTGCATGAAAAAAGGTGTTTCTGGCGGGATTTGAACCTGCAACATCTAGCTGTCAGGGCGAGTGTCATACCTATACGTTGAGATCTATCCCCTGACACTTTCTCTCATACAACTCACTAAAATTAAGCTAGGAAAGCTTATTATAGGCTGCGGCTTAGAAATCATAGTAAATTATATATTATATATTATTATTATTATTATTATTATTATTATTATTATTATTATTATTATTATTATTACTTGCCTATACAGCTGCTTTAGTGATATATAATATAAATGTCTAGATTAATTTCTGGTAGATAATAATTACACTACTGTATCGCATGCTGTTTCGTGTAAATTTAGTGAAGTTCTGTTTCATTAATTACAATCGAATTCACCACAAAGATCAATGGTCTAGTTGGTTATTATTCCAATAAGGAATATTGCCCATATATAATGTAATGTAATGTATATATTTATTGAAACTAATAGAAAAGGAATGACAAAGAAATAATAATAATAGTTTGCTCTGGGAACATTCGCATACACGGCCAACGTCATAATCACTTGACAACGAAGGCGTCGTGGAGGGTCCAACCGCCAGTAGATTCTGAATCCCATTAATTTTTTTTTGACTTGTCTAAACACTTACTTATATATTTATTTTATTTCATATCACTTATGATACAAATGTATATGTATATAGGCTGTGTTTGTGTATAATGTTATAATGTGTAGGTGGGAGTATGCGTGTGTGTTTATTTACTGTAATGTTAAGATAAAATTGATTAAATACAGGGAATTTAGATACTGAACGTCATGGTAAATAACAATTTGTTACATTTAAAAAATGCTATGTGACTTACGTAATTGTATTATTCTAATGGTACATACAGTTTTACGTCGTACATTGTAAACTGTGTGAAGAGTAATGCCAGTGACGAATTAGGTGATTAGCAGGATCATATACAGTAGTGATCTAATAATCGTTATCCTAATAATTGGGATCGGAAATGATTGATCATAAAAGAAGCTGTTAGTATCAAAATCAAACAAGGCATGGCAAAAACACATGGACATTTTTGCTACTGTGTCAGTGTCAAAAATATCGCGCACGAATTCATATGCTTGATGCGCCCGTACGGCATGGTTATTGGCCCTAAAATGACTGAAAAACAATGAAAACTTGTGAATACAGTGTCAGGAACCCAAAATATGTAAAACATTCCTTACGTGCTGTGTGCGTAAAAATGCGCACTCGGCGTGTGGAAAATTTGGAAAATTATAAAATGTTCAAAATGTCCGGAAACGTGCTCTAATTTAGTCAGAAAGTGATTTTAAGCATTTTGAAATGTTATCGCACGCCTACGCACAGGTCATGACGAGCGTGCAGACTGTAATGGCATACGAAGTCAACTTTATATAAAGTATACTTGTGTCAAGTTTCATTGAAAAATGCCTGTTTGTAAGGAATTTATGATCAATCATATAATTTTAAAAAATGATTGTGACATCACCCAAAAAGTCATTTGCATAACTTCAAAAGTGGATCTGTAATTAATATGCTGACCAGAATAGACCCCTTGCTGTTTTTAAGCAAAGCCGCGAACGAAAGAGGCGAGAAAGAATAAAAAAGAAAATTCGTAAGAAAAACAATAGGTGATAAAAGCTGCGTATCAGCTTATCACCTAAAAAATGTACTTAACAAGATGTATAAAAAGGTGTTTTAGTATTCAAGTTTAAGTCGACAGATAAGTAGGTGAATAAAAGTTGGTGTTGGTTGTTGTAAGGGGGAGGGGATATTTTGTGCCGAATAAGAACTTATAGCACCAGAATTGGAGGACGTTTGTCATAAACACCAATCGGACTACCCCTACCCCCAGCAGCGTTCTTATTAAGCAAATACGTATATCCCTTTTGTTGAAACGGTATTCTAGGTTGAAAGGAATGATGCAGGCTGTTTTTAGAATATTTCTACCATAATATAACCACATTTAAACTCCATCTAATTTAACGAAAACATTACTTAATTACTTAATTAGGCCATTTTTCAAAATAAAGTTCTCTGAAGGTTAACTATAGAATTTACAGTACACTGTAGTTAGTGTATGTTATAGGTTGTAAAAACTGTATTGAATAAAAAAAATCGAATAAAAAAAAAATCTTTCGCTTGAGACATTAGGCATTAGTCATTTGTGAAACAAAATGATAGGCTATGTCAAGTGTTTATATTGAACAGTGGCGGATTCAAGGGTGATCCTAGTCAGCACGGGTCCCCAACCTCCTAATTTTTTCAAAATTATTTTCAAAAAATGGAGACAAACAGACAAAATTGTATTCAACTTTTAATCTGAGAGTGCCATTTCCGACCATTTAGAGGTGCCATTATCATAATTGTTTCTTACCTCAGCCAAAACCGTCGTGGGGTTTAAGTGGGTGGACATTCCATTTGTACAAGACTCTCCCTGGGTCCCTTCTATTTCGACTTCCTTAAAACCTCCACAGTTGGAGTAGAGCTATCATTTCCGGGCTACTATATTTTTTATATATCGGGGGAAAAGTGACGGTTTCGTAGGGAAATACTCATATTAATGATACCCCTCATGATTAATAATTCATTGAGGTTGTGGAAGCAATCTCGACTTCGACTTTTTTCGGAAATCAGTGGCGGATTTAAGGGGGTGGGGCCTAAATTTTAAGTATGGGAGTGCAATTTCAGGCCATCTAGTTGCCCTAATCACAAATGTTCTTACCTCAGTCCTGAGCATGGTGGGGCTGAGGTGGTATAGATCCTCCATCTACAAAATTACCCAGTGGCATATTCAATGGGGCCCAGTCGCCCCCCCCCCCAAAAAAATTGTTCACTTTAAAAAGAATGGAGATAAAGAAAATTATATTTAAATTTTATGTCTGGAAGTGCAATTTCTGGCCATCTAGAGGTGCCATAATCACACATTTTCTTACCTCCGCCCCAACCATGATGAGGCTGAGGTAGTAGATGCTCTATCTCAGAAAGTACCCCCCGGGCCCCTCTAGACCTATTTCGAATTCCTGGATCCGCCACAGGAAATTAAAGTAGCTTGATGCCTATACAATAACTACTGAAATTCACCAAACTTCTTCAAAGTTATGATTTTTAACAAACCATGTCTAATGATGAAATTCACCAAACTTCGTCAAACATCCGTAGCTTCCCACCGGGGGCCCTTGGCGGCCCCCTGTCTCTCACCCTAGATGCTCGCCTCGCTCGCATACTTCCCCCTCCTTCACTTTCGAAAACGTTCCGCCGCCGTTGGTCTACTGTTTCTCATAGTGCCCAGTTAGGGTTTTTAACAAACCAAGTCTAATGATGAAATTTAGGGAGCGGAGTTGTTTATTTGTGAGAAAAAATCTTGCTGTTACAGTTATTAAACCCAGGACACTGGGATTGGAAGGCAAGCATCTTAACTACCAAGATAATCCACTCCAGGCTACAATAATACAAAGTCATATCTCTCTAGAATCACTTGGAAATTGTATTTCTGAGTTGCGTGCTTGGATGAAACAAAACTTTCTTGAATAAAATGATGAAAAAACAGAATACATATTAATTGGTTCAGGTCAACATCTAGAAAAGCTTCCACCAAATAGTCTCACCATTGGAGAATCTCAATTTGAATCTACATCACTTGTTAGGGACCTTGGTATTATTATAGATGCTACTATGACAATGGATAATCACATATATGAAATCACTTCCACTTTATCTTTTTATGTACGCAACATTCTTAGCGTTAGAAAATACACTGCTTTATTTGTCACCTCCCGTCTCGACATGGGGAACTCCTTGTTATATGGACTTCCACAAAAGCATTTACACCTGCTTTAATTAATTCAAAATTCAGCTGCACGCGTTATCAAAAAATCACCAAAATATGCATATATCCAACATACTGAAGGATTTACACTGGCTTCCTTTAGCACAACGTATTATAAATAAAATGTAATTGATAGATTTTAAATTTAAAAATCATTTGATTCCGGACTACATTGCCGATATGCCAACTTGGTATGCTCCCAAACGTAACTTGCGTTCCAGTGACAAAACTCTTTGTGCATCATCCCGAATTGCTCCACGCTTGTGGAACAATCTGCGAATCGGTTAGATCTTGTGAGTTTATAAACATATTCAAAATGTCTCTTAAATCACATCTGCCAAAAAAAAAAAAAAAAAGCCTATCCGACATTAGACGGTAAGTACCAAGTAAATGGGTATTTGTAAGCAAATGTCAAGGAAACTCCTGCTGGAAACTGAAATAAACAGGTAAGTTCACAGAAATGGGGAAAAAATAATAATTGAAATATAAAAGTAAAAGGAAAAGAAAATGATAAGGAAAAAGAAATGATAAGAAAACATAAGAAAGTAAAGAAACGAAAATGAAAAGGAAACATAAGAAAGTTAAAGACGGAAATTGAAAAGGAACCTCAGAAAGAAAAGGGAAAGAAAAAAGATAAGGAAACATGGGAAAGTTAAGGAAAAAAATTATTAGAAAACATAAGAATGAAAAGAAAGAAAATAATAAGGAAACATCAGAAAGTAGAGAAACGAAAAATTAAAAGGAAACATAAGAAAGAAAAAGAAAGAAAATGATAAGGAACCATGAGAAAGAAAAGGAACAGGAAATGAAAAGGATACATAAGAAAGTAAAGGAAGGAAAATGAAAAGGAAACATAAGTAAGGAATGAAATGAGAAGGAAACATAAGATAAGGAACGAAAATGATAAGGAAACATAAGAAAGTTAAGGAAAAGGAAATAGTAAAATAGTAATAGGAAAAAGTAATATAAAAAGTAAAGGAACTAACATGAAAAGGGAACATAAGAAAGATAAGGGACAGTAATATGAAAAGGAGAAGTAAGAAAAAAAAAATGAAAGGAAAATGAAACATAAGAATGAAAAGGAAGGAAAATGAAAAGGCAACAAAAGAAAGAAAATGATAAAAACGAAACATAAGAAGGAAAAAGAAACAAAAGAAAGAAAAGGAAAGAATTGTAAGAAAAGAATGAAAAGGAAATATTTTGGAAAATAAAATGAAATGATTAGATAGTTTGATAAGATAGTTTAAAAAATGGTAAAATGAGAAGGTAAGTGGTATAAAATGATAATACTTGAGTTACTTTTTCGTGTGATGTCTGTGGCTCTTGTTTGTTCTCTCCTGTTGTTCTTTTTTAGACACTGCGCCTTGTGCACGTACCTATTTTGGTGGAGATGTTTTGCGCTATAAAAGTCGCTATTATTATTAAAGCATTTTCATGAAAAAAATTAATGAAAATATTTTATCTTATTAAGGTAGACGTACAGTGACGTACCGATTCATAATATTTTTGTGGTGATGAATGTATAATCTATTATTAAAAACACCCGAAAATTTAAATATACATATTTTTTTTTCTAAATTAAAAATTGTGATGAATTCTCAATTTATAAAAGTAAATAATGTTGTAACAAATCATATTCACCATGTCAAACAATAAAAGAAGATAACAGTTTAATTAAATAAATTTGGTTTGTTGCTATTATGCATTAATTATTAACTGTTTAAAAAGTTTGCTATTAAAATATATATCTAGGAAAAAAATGAAAACAGTTATATATACAATGATAATTAAAAAGTTTGCACCATTTAAATTCAGGTCCATGTCAACGCTGACGCGTCTCGAGCGTTGTATTGCGCTTTCGATGCCTTACCGTTATGGATGGTAAATATTTTAAGCCTACAAAAACTAAGATTTATATTGTAGGAACATTAGGTTTGATGATATATGTCAGTGCCCTACCATTCATTGGGATTGGTAGCTATGAGATATTATCTAATGAACCTGTGATTCGTTACAAACACATTTATGTTCCAAGTGATCCTGCCATTTACACAGTTCATTTTGCCCTATATAAATTCTGTGGTGATTATCGGCGCCGCTTGAATTATCAAAATCGAAATTTACGTTATGTCATAAGTGAACACTGCTGCTAGTATAAATCAAACACCATAACTCAGGAACCAAGAGATGAAGAGGCAAACTAACATCAGTAAAATAGTAACGGTGATTTTCATTGTATTCGCAATATGCTAGGTTCCTTGGCTTTTAGGTCTGTATTTGATTGATATTTTCTTTATGTAATTTAATTATTTATCCTAAGACGTTGTAACTCATGTATGATGTGGACACAATTAAGTAATATGCATTAACTGGCTCAGACCACCACTATTCACTTGACGCAATGTTCCCGGAACGTCCTTTGGTGAGATTGTACGAAGAAATCGGAAATACAATTTGGAACGCTTATCTTATGTTGTGGCTATATAGAGATTTGGCGAAACACACACACACGACCTCGAGTTTAAAACACGACTCAGAGCTGCAGTTCATAGTGTGGGAATTGTTTAATACTAAAGCTTACCTATTATATTTACGCAGCTAAACATTGTAATTATTATTATTATCAGGCCAAAATAAAAATAATAAAATTTGTTGTGTCAATTAACTATCCCCAACATGTACATGTATAAATTTCTACAACAAAGATGGCCGTGCAAGATTACGCTCAATGTTCCGCACCCACATGTAGTATAACATGAGGTGGATCTCCCTGATTTTACCATACGTCTCGTCTAGTAACAACCAACTGCATTTTGTCAATCCCATCTTTTCCCATTACCACCTAAATGCTTTATGTTCCTTTATGCATTGTCACACACCTCACTCTAGTTGCGTTGCCTCTTTTATTTTATCTGATGACACTCACAACCCTGTGGTGCTGTCTTCCAGACTATGGGTTAATGACCTATGATGCTTTTAATTATGGCAAAAGCAATTGCAGAATGAAAGTCTAACGTTTTTTTTCTCTGTCGCCAACACGAATCTATTCGTAGTAAGTTTGTTTTTTACAAAAAAAAAGTAATATAGAAATTTGCCCTACGCTAACTACATAATACATGGGTTCATTGATTAAGCTTGTACTTCTTTGAATAGTGACACATGTAAGGCCCCATAGAAAATATTATTAGTTTATCACCCTATCAAAAAATAACAACTGAAGAGGGAGGGAGGTTTTTTTTTGCTAATCCCGCCCCAATTTTACCGATGATCACAAGTAAATCAATGGTTAGGGACACATATAAAGTCATAAGAATGGAATCAAATTTATATTTAAAAAATATGTTTTTGTATACCTGTAAACATATTTGCAAGAAACCCTGAGCTTTTCAAGTGAAAATATATGGAAAAGGACCGTTTAAAATAAAAATATATGTTGATTGACAAAAAAAAAATAAAAAATAAATAAAAATCTGATTTTTCCCAAAACTGATGAGGGAGCGGGTGATAAACTAATAATTTTTTTTATGGGGCCTAACGTAAGAGACCACCGTCTCATCGGCCGCTAGTTTTATCTACGCTTTAGATTTTGGAACATGATATATGCTGTTTCTAGTTATTGGTGCTATGATGACTGCTAAGCTGCGTGACAAGTTGTATGAAAGGGATCCAGAAAATATAGGCCTATTATCGGTCAGAGTGGGTACTTTCCTTATGAACCTTCGGTGTGCCATATATTCTGGTCTAAATTCAGCTGTGGGAAATAGAGGCCAGTAAAACTGGATTGTCATTTAGACTTTAATAATGTTCTCATTAATATCAAATAGCTGCATACGAACATCCAATGAAAGCCTTTAGCCACATAATGGGAAAGTTATTAAAAAGAGAACTTAAATGCATTCGTCAGAGCAAGAATACCTGAATCGCAAGTCATCCGAGTGCCTTTTAGATTGATTAAATTGGAAACATTCAAGGTCGCACACATAAAAAACAAAAGAAGAATGTTATTCATTATTGAACAGATGAAATTTTAATGGCCTCATCCACTGATTCAATGAGCCATAAAAAAATGTAGACAATCAACAAGGTTAGAGTGTCAACACAATTTTTAACTAACATATTTTTAATTTATACTCTAATGGAGTGAAATCAAGCACACTATATCAATTTGGTAATTCAAAATCTTCCGGAAATTACATCTCAACATACACTATATATACAATAAAAGAATTGGGAGTGTGTTTATTAGGAATGAAATTGATACCTAGGTCTATTTATATGCTACGCCAAAAGGACAAATTACAAGTGGCGCAGTGCAAAAGTGAAGTGGCACAGTGCAAAACTAAAGTGGCGCAGTGCATAACTAAAGTGGCGCAGTGCAAATCCAAATGCGTGTGCTGCTACTTGAATTTTGCACTGTGCCACTTGACATCTGCACTGCGCCACTTGACTTTTGCACTGCGCCACATGACTTTAGGCGATATTGTATGGAATGCCAATTTTGGCATCAAAATTAAACTAAATAAAATAAATGAATAAAAAAATCAACACATAATTCAATTTTTCATAATAATTTCACAGCAAAACAACAACAGCACAAAAATTTGGGACTAAAACACAAATAGGAACGTTATGATCATAGGCATACTTGTCGTAGATACCGTAACCTAGGCTTATCTATTCTATTCATCGTTACTACCGCTAATAAAGGCCTATAGCACAGTTGTCAGCCATGGCTACTAGAGACAGATTAGAAGCTTTGGTAGTGATGGGTTATACAAATAAACAACTTGCTGAAGAAATGGAGGTAAGCGTAAGCACCATAAAAAGCCTCCGGCGTAATTTCCGATTAAGAAAGAGTGACCTTTCGAGTGATATCAGCGGTAAGTTTGAAAAAAAAAAAAAATCTGTTGCGTTTTGTTTCTACATCATTGCTAGGCTAGTCGGGGTAGACTACTTATAATTAGGCTATGCTAGGGTCGACGCAACCGACGGGGTAGCTAGTTAGGAAGATCGATTCAATAACATGCATTTTCACAGTGTATTATTACATTTTCAGCATTTAAATTTATTATAATTAGACCAATAATATATACAGTGATAATTTTGTTGGCAAATCAAAAATTAAAGGACACAACAGATTTGTTTTTTAACTCAAGTAGATTTCTTCCTCTTTTTCCTGTTTACATTTTGACAGAATGTAAACTATACGGTTTTAAAGATTTTTAAAAACATTTTTCATAAATACAATTTCAATATTTAAATGAATATGATATTAATTTTATTGTGGTCTTAGTGTGCGACAGCGATTTCTGATATTTATATATTGAAAAATAAATACTGTTTAGGCATTTTAAATATCCATGTTTTACTACTGTGGCCTTTAATAATAATAATAATAATAATAATAATAATCATAATAATAATAATAATAATAATAGTTCATTCTTATAGGCCTATAGCGCAATTTACCTGTAGGCCTATAAGTTATTACAACTGTACTTTAAATTTTATCGTTAATTACAATCAACCGCGGTTGAATCTTGCCACCATATTAGTTTTGCACTGCGCCACTTTAGTTTTGCACTGCGCCACTTTAGTTTTGCACTATGCCACTTGACTTTTGCACTGCGATTGTAGTTTGTCCTTTTGGCACGATATCGCGAAAAGGACAAACTAAAATCGCAGTGCAAAAGTCAAGTGGCACAGTGCAAAACTAAAGTGGCGCAGTGCAAAACTAAAGAGGTGGCACACGCATTTTGAGTTTGCACTGCGCCACTTTAGTTTTGCACTGCGCCACTTTAGTTTTGCACTGCACCACTTTAGTTTTGCACTGCGCCACTTGACTTTTGCACTGCGACTGACTTTTGCACAGCGCCTCTTGTATTTTGTCCTTTTGGCGTTCCATATATTTATTCTTTTACAGTCAAAGTACGCTTAAAAAATATAGTGGAAGTACGGGCGTAATGGGTAACATTTTTTAATGCAACGCAGCTCTTAAATGTTAAATTTGGTCAATGATAAAACACTAATGTTCACATACTACCTGCGTGCAGTTGCATAAACGATGTAATGAACAACTGATTCCCACATTAACTTGAAAATTATTATTGATGGGATTGGTTATAGTATAATGATGAGAGAGAGAGAGGGTATATATTGTGTTTCTTACTGAGCGTTAGGCCAAAAAAAAAAACACCTTGTTTTTATTTGGTTCTTTTTAGATAATAAACAATGTTTTAAATATGATAATAATAAAGTACTATGAAGAAAAATAATAGGTTACGACCTACGCTTCAATTGGCAGATGTTTTAGGCCTAGCATAAGTACTACCTAACTAGGCCTAGACCTATAGGCCTAGCTAGTAGTAAGTATGGCTAGGCCTACCTGGCCCTGCAGCAGTTAGCCTACGGGAACCACAATGCTTATTAAAATAAATATTGTACAATATAGTATAATACATACTCCAAGTATTGAAATACACGCCATCGTGTTGGGATTCAAAAAACAAATCTTTTATGTAAAATTTAGTGTCTGTTATAGTAGACCGTGGGTTGAGGATCGAAAACGTTCTGAAATTCTGTGACCCACCAATCCGGGCTACCTGGCTTTTGCACAAAAATGTAAATACTATTAAATTGTAACATAATTTGATTGTCGGCAATCGTGAATTTGGGGAAACTGTAACCAAAAATGAGAAGAAAGTATAATACATACTCCAAGTATTGAAATACACGCCATCGTGTTGGGATTTCAATACTTGGAGTATGTATTATACTTTCTTATCTGAGATTAATCAGTGGACCTTTCGGTTTCAAAAATGAGAATTCATATCAAAAGTTGCTACGTAACTATAGCCAATCAGAAGACGACTAACAATGAAGTTTGGCTTAGCTGCAAGGCCCTCAGCCAATCACAAACTACCTTCTATGCCGTTTGTCCAATGTAAATAGTAAACAACACACTCCACTTGCAAGTATGGCGTTGGCCAGAAGTTCATCAAATGATAATCTGAGCCGGTTTCAGGCATATTTTTGTGATACATGTTGTAAACCTAGAGTATGGTTGTGTCATTAAGCGTAAACAGCTTAAAAGAAATTTAAGGATGTGCAACTCTGTGGAAAACAACAAATACGAGTCCTCAGTAAGGCCTATTAATTTTCCGTTGAAGCTGATGAATAGCCTACATATATAACGAAGGGGATCTCAGGGATGGTGGTGCAAGTAGTAGTAGTCAAAATTTCACCGAATCTGTTTAAAGGTACGTGTGTGGTTACATATAACGTTAAAAATGCTATGGTATGTTTTACTTAATTGAGAAGCACTAAGCGTCTCTCTATCAAACCACACACACAAACAGGAGGCAATTAATTAGATTTTAATGTCTTCATGAAAAGAATATAACAAAATTATTATATTAATAGTACAGTATGCTTTATCTACATAAGAATCCTTAGACACAACATAACAACAAATATATTAATTAATAGGTATCAAAACTGACTTAAGCAAATAATATTTATCAACACTTTGATGTCCAATTAAACATCACCACCTGCATTTAATATTGTATTATACTGATACTGTACTACTTATTTTTTTTTTTTTTTTTTTTTTTTTTGGAAAACAACCTTTGATTAAAAAGAAACAATTTAAATACATATTTGATCATTAAAACCATCACAGTAGCATTGATAAGCTCTTTGATTTAGTTTGTTGAATTAATTTTCACAGACCACAGAATCAAGTGAAGTTGATGAAACACAGCCAAAGCAAATGCTCATTCTGCAACACCTGAAAGCTGAAGTCAAGAATTAAGGAAGTGCTTCCTGGTCGAAGTCATGTTCTCCCATGTATTTTTTTGTAAAAAGACAATAATATATTAAGTACTTTTAATAGAGCAAACACCATTAGAAATTAGTAAGATCTGAAACACTGAGTGGTGGAATTACTTGAGGCTGCTACTGCAAATCAGGATGAAACCTTGTCACTACATGAGGGATAAGGATCTGGTGGCAATTCAGGCCATATTATAGGCCATGGATAG
>NW_022734804.1:0-515 GCF_011630105.1 Anneissia japonica | reverse complement strand
TCCTATGTTACCTTTACTGTGCATAATCATTTCTTATTTAATCAATCAGTAACTTGTGTTTTTTTAAATGAAATTAATGATTTTCTTTAAAAAGATGCTACCCAAGGCGAGACTTTTTTTATACCTTGTTTGACAAACTCGCTGACTATTGTAAATTTTACTGTACTGTTTTTCCGTTTTTAAATGTTTGTGCTCGTTAGCAATTTAGATTTGTTGTTGATGTTATCCATGACAGTAATACGTACCGCGAAATGCCAGGCCTCTGAAAGTCCCCATCGTTGGTATTCGCCACGTTATTGGAAATTTTTATTTCAAATTTTGCGAAAATGGTTTATAACATTCCCTGCAAGTTCGTCGTTCAAAACTGGTGCTGAATCAATGTTTTAGAGCCTCCCATCAGAGCCATTAATAATAATAATATTAATAATTTGCCACAAATATAGTAATAATGTCTAATAATATTAATAATTTAAAAAAATACTTAGACCTACTCCCAGAGCTACTCATAGGAGCTA
>NW_022734803.1:0-1372 GCF_011630105.1 Anneissia japonica | reverse complement strand
AAGTTGAGTCAAAATGTAATTTTTTTTTTAGGCACGGTGAGATAGCCTGAAACAAAGACTATTCCATTAAAAGTTTTAAGTTTTTCGGAAAAGTACTCGAAATATGGCGGAAAGTCAAAAATTTGTACTAAGTGCTCAACTTGGCGAGATAAGCACTTTTGTGCAAAAAGTGACAATGTTAAAAAGTAGAGTCAAAATGTAATTTTTTTTTGTTAGGCACGGTGAGATATCCTGAAACACAGACTATTGCATTGAAAGTTTGAAGTTTTTCAGAAAAGTACTCGAAATATGGCGGAAAGTCAAAAATTTGAACTAAGTGCTCAACTCGGCGAGATAAGCACTTTTGTGCAAAAAGTGACAATGTTAAAAAGTTGAGTCAAAATGCAATTTTTTTTGTTAGGCACGGTGAGATAGCCTGAAACATAGACTATTCCATTGAAAGTTTGAAGTTTTTCGGAAAAGTACTCGAAATATGGCGGATAGTCAAAAATTTGCAATAAGTCCTCAATTCGGCGAGATAAGCACTTTTGTGCAAAAAGTGACAATGTTAAAAAGTTGAGTCAAAATGTAATTTTTTTGTTAGGCACGGTGAGATAGCCTGAAACAAACACTTTTCCATTTAAAGTTTTAAGTTTTTCGGAAAATTACTTGAAATATGGGGGAAAGTCAAAAATTTGCACTTAAGTGCTCAACTCGGCGAGATAAGCACTTTTGTGCAAAAAGTGACAATGTTAAAAAGTTAAGTCAAAATGTAATTTTTTTGTTAGGCACGTTGAGATAGCCTGAAACATAGACTATTCCATTGAAAATTTGTAGTTTTTCGGAAAAGTACTCGAAATATGGCGGAAAGTCAAAAATTTGCACTAAGTGCTCAACTCGGCGAGATAAGCACTTTTGTGCAAAAAGTGACAATGTTAAAAAGTTGAGTCAAAATGCAATTTNNNTAGCCTGAAACAAAGACTATCCCATTGAAAGTTTGAAGTTTTTCGGAAAAGTACTCGAAATATGGCGGAAAGTCAAAAATTTGCACTAAGTCCTCAATTCGGCGAATTAAATACTTTTGTGCAAAAAGAGACAATATTAAAAAGTCAAGACAAAATGTAATTTTTTTTTGTTAGGCACGTTGAGATAGCCTGAAACAAAGACTATTCCATTGAAAGTTTGAAGTTTTTCGGAAAAGTACTCGAAATATGGTGGAAAGTCAAAAATTTGCATTAAGTGCTCAACTCGGCAAGATAAGCACTTTTGTGCAAAAAGGGACAATGTTAAAAAGTTGAGTCAAAATGTAATTTTTTTGTTAGGCACGTTGAGATAGCCTGAAACAAAGACTATTCCATTAAAAGTTTAAAGTTTTTCGGAAAAGTACTCGAAA
>NW_022734802.1:0-2073 GCF_011630105.1 Anneissia japonica | reverse complement strand
AGTTTAGAATTTGTTGTTGTTTGCTACGATGTCTTGTACATTGTAAATATTCTTTGTAAACTTATGCCAGTCATAGACCATACCAATAGGCCGTGACGATTGTTAAGCGCACACACATGGTTAGAAAATCTATGTTCCCGTTATTTTTGTCGATAGAGGGCGCTATTTTTTCATACTTCTCAATTACGAATTTTCTCAATTACGAACGCCTTCTAGACGCTGTCTCTTATACACATCTAGATGTGTATAAGAGACAGGTAATTGAGAGGTCGACTGCAGTCGACCGTCCCAATTACGAAATTCTCAATTACGAACCTTCTATTTTACGAACGGTGTTTGGCCGATGACGTCATCATGCGATCGTAAAACAATTTTAGGTAACTTTTAAAGCTATTATCCATGCGAATTTTGAGTGCTTTTGTTCGTTTATTCTATTGAATAACAAAAAACCTCAAGTGTATTAAAGCAATTGAACATCAATTGTGTTTTACGAGTCTTTATTTTATCAATTAATGCATCGTTTATAAGGCATTATTATTTTTATTATAAAATGTTAAGCGCATTTGATTTTTACTTCGGTTGAGTTGAAATTGGCGCTATAAAAGTTATTTATTATTTTTACTATTCTTATTATTTTATTATAATCATAATAATTATTATTATTAATAAATAACACAGTATTTTCAAAAAGTATAAGGAATTTGGCCAATATTAAGATTTTTAAAACATATTCATATCTGTGAAACCATTCAGAATAAAATATCAAATTTTGTTAGCAATTCAATCAATATATACTGTATATTTTTAAACACTAGAAAGAAAGTCCAATTGACAGCAACTATTTACTACTTTAGGTATAAATTACAGTTTGATAATAACATTTTGTTAAACACTGACTTCAGATGAAATACAACAATACCATGATACAAACTCAGTAATAAATATTTATTAGATCGGATTAAACTACAGAACATGAATTGTCTATACATGATAAATGTTACAGCGTCAAGGTGTGTTTCAATCAGATTGTTGAAAAATATGTAATCATAGGATTCGAACCTGGTAGCACTTTATTGTCTAACATTATAAACTTTTGTCAGCAGTCTCTTCTGGGTTACAGATGTAACAGCATTATACTATAGTTGGTCAGCAAAGCAAATGTAAAATTCTAAACCAGTTTTGAATTTTACATTGCTTCTTCTACTATTACAACAAATGTGTCCACCATATGGATTATGGATTGATTGTAAATCAAGTATCTATATGATTTTAATATATTGCATACACAATTGAACTGCGTTATTGTACACTGCGGTAACAATGTGTTTGTAGCAGTACGATACAAAGCACAAGCAAGAAACACTTAACTGATAGTTAAAGTATCCCACGCCGGACCCCATCCCGGTATTTCTGAGTCTAGGTTTTGGGGCTAGAATCTATGGAAATACTTCCATTTGGTCCTGCATTTGTTAGAAAACAATAAATACTTAAAATCCTTAACTGAGGTATTGTGCATTTAGGTAATAACATTTAAAGCTGTACTTTAAACATGTACCAATTCAGTAACTGGTAATGTTATGCTATAAGGCTATAAGATTAGCATGTTCTAATCATCATCTTGACATTCAATATCACTGTCATAACTCCATGGATGGTCATCATAGTCAATTTGACAAAATGGAAGAATTTCCATAAATTCTAGCCCCGAAACCTAGACTCAGAAATGATAGTTAAGTGTTTCTTGCTTGTGCTTTGTTCGTACTGCTACAAACACATTGTTACCGCAGTGTACAATACCGCAGTTCAATTGTGTGTGCAATATATTAAAATCATATAGATACTTGATTTACCATCAATCCATAATCCATATGGTGGACACATTTGTTTTAATAGTAGAAGAAGCACTGTAAAATTCAAAACTGGTATCGCTTTATTGACTAAATATAGTATAATGCCGTTACATCTGTAACCCAGAAGAGACTGCTGTCAAAAGTTAATACATTTTATGATGTTAGTCAATAAATTGCTACCATGTTCTAATCCTATGATTACATATTTTTCAACAATCTGATT
>NW_022734801.1:0-1078 GCF_011630105.1 Anneissia japonica | reverse complement strand
ACATTGGCGCTAACACCAGGCGCGTAACAGGGGTCTTGGGTCAGAGTGGGTATTTATTTTTTTAACTTGATATTTCAACCATCTTTAAAGAGGGTAACCCTTGTAGTTTAGCCCAGTAGGTTAACTGATATTCAGGGGCCCTCTTTAATAAAATTAAAGAACAGTACAAACAATATTATTACAACATCATCATCATCATCATCATCATCATCATAATAATAATAATAATAATAATAATGATGATGATGATGATGATGATGATGATGATGATTACAAACATTCTTTTACCATCTATACACATTGAGGCCCTTCTTTTAGGTTAAAATGATCTATCTTAAATTTGTCTTTCTTGAGTTTGGGACTATTATGTGTTTAAATAACTTAAAAGAATAAAAATAAAAAAGCCCTAAAAAATGCGCGCCAAGCGCGCAAAATATTTTTGTTTTTTTAATTCTAATTTCGTCGGAATTGATGAAAACTCCCTAAAATGTGCAATTTATAGAGGAAATTGGCCTACGGTAACAAGAAATGCGCGAAAAGAATTTGAGAATTGTAGGCACTTTCCAAGGGCGGATTTAGGGTGGGGGAGGGGGCGGCCCGGCCCCGGTCCCCCCTTTTGGGAGATAAAAAAAGAAAGAAAAAAGAAGGAAAAAGAAAAAAATGATATCCCAGAACGCCTCAAATGTTATTTTCGGGCGTCTAGAACACAAAACTTTCGCGGGGGCATGCCCCCGGACCCCCTAGGACATTGTTGTTTCGATCGGCCCAAATTTCGGCCCCCGTTCGCCCCCCCTCCTTTCAGAGGATGCATTTGTCAAGGGTGGAGAAAGATTTTCCAAAGATGGATATTTTCACCTTGCCCCCTTGTGTTTTCAATTTTAATTTCGTTGGAATTTATCAAACTCCCTAAAATGTGCAATTTTTAGAGGAAATTGGGCCATGTTAACAAGCAATGCGCGCGAAATTTGAGGTTTTTAGACACCTTCATGGGATGAAAGGGCATTTATAAAGGGCATTTATAAAGGGGTGGGGAAGATTTTTCAAAGATAGATATTTTCCCCTTGCCCCCCCCCCCCCA
>NW_022734800.1:593-812 GCF_011630105.1 Anneissia japonica | reverse complement strand
TATTTTTTTAATAAGTTCATATTTTATATATATATATATTTATATATTTATATATATTATATTTATATATATATACATATATATATACTTACATATATTAATATATTTATTTTTATATATTTATTATTATTATTTATATATATTATGCGCAGAACATACACTTTTGGACTTAGTTTTTCGAATCGTCGATCCGAAAGTATGCAGCGCTGATAGATGTAA
>NW_022734800.1:0-509 GCF_011630105.1 Anneissia japonica | reverse complement strand
ATTTATTTATTTATATATATATATATTTAATTATTTATTTGTATATTTTATATATACTGTATTTATTTATATATTTATTTATATATTTTTATATACTTATTTGTGTATATATATTTATTTATATATATACTGTATTATTATTTTATATATACTGTAATTATTTATATATTTATATATTTATTTATATATTTGTTTGTATATTTATTTGTGTATTTTTATATATATTTATATATTTTTGTGTATATGTATTTATATATATTTATATTAATATATATTTGTTTATATAATTATTTAAATTTTTTTATATATTGTTTGTTTATTTATTTGTATATTTATATATATATATATATATTTATATATATTAAAATGTTCATATACTTATTTATAGATTTATATATATATATATATTTATATATATATATATATATATATTTATTTGTATATTTATATATATATTTTTTTTTAATAAGTTCATATTTTATATATATATATATATATATTTATATATT
>NW_022734799.1:0-1550 GCF_011630105.1 Anneissia japonica | reverse complement strand
AGAATTATATCAATTTCTACTTAAGGTTCTTTAATACAAATCAGTGTTACTCAATACCATTAAAATTTGGATTTCAAGATTTCCTGAGATAAACAATTGCCATATTTCTTCAAGATTATTATTGTACAACTTGTGTTCTAGCAGGAAAAATTCACTTCATCTTATTTGTTCTAAGCACTGCATATGATCAAGATTAAATCAGTTTTTTTAAACAAATTTTTATATATGAATTTTTTAAGGTATATTCCCCAAAAGATTATTTAGCATTTATCAGTTGATTCAGCTAAGTATTGAATTCATCAACATCATCATTAATGTACCAACATTAATTAGTGGAGGTCATGGGAAATGCTGAAATCACAACATGCAATCCCTTCTGAAATCTCTTCTGATGGAAGTATTCCTTACAAGTTCAGTTTTTTTCTTACAGCAATGGCTGAAGTACCAGCGCAGGATGCAGGCCATGTCAGCAGTGATGAGGAGGAAGTAACTCCCGGTTATAAGGCACCGGCCAAAGCCACCTTGGAGGAGATAGCACAGAAGGATCAGGATGATGAGTCATTACAGAAGTACAAAAAAGCACTCTTAGGAGGAGACGTTTCAGATATTGGTATGTATAGTTAGGTGTCGCATAACTTTATTAAAAAATGTTGCAGCCATAACAGAAGAGGTAATTTTACAACATGATTATTACTGTAAAAATCATAGCAGTTCTTTGCCTGATGAAAGGCTAGATTCAAGATTCAAAACTTTATTAATCCTCAGTAGGAAATTTCATTTCTTGCATCGGAGCAGTACATTAGATAAAATGCAACAAGAAGAAAGTTAAAAATTGTATAGGGTAAGAATTTTAAAATGACAACAAAAAAATTTAAAAGTTCCAGATCACAACAGCGAAAAATTCAGACACAAAAGAAAGCCAATGCTTTTACCTTTTAAAATTTAAGTTAAATTGCCTAATGCCCTGTGGTAGGAAGGTAACTTCTCAAGTAACTTATCTGGCTAGCTGATAGTCGACACAAAGTAAATCTGCTTTGTTTTAGACTGATCAAACATCTGCAAAATTTTACCCTCTTAAAAGCTACAACTGTAGTACTCTTTCTAATATTGTAATTGATGGGAGCACTGTGTTTCAAGGCCTCCCTCTCTCAAATAAATATCCGGGCCCGGATGGTATAACACTATAAATGATAAGTATGTCAGCCCCAATTATTGTCCCAGTTTTTGATTTAAATTATATAATTTTTTTCTGTACATGGTTTTATCCCAAATGATTGGAAGCTTGCAAATGTTACTTTAAGTCCATGTTAATATGAATGAAATTAGTAATTATAGGCCCATATCCCTGTGTTCTATTGTTGGAAATATTATCTCAAATTGAGCAATATGCCAACAACACCGTCGTTTTCAGAACTATAAAAATGATCATGATACTTGTCAACTTCAATATTATAGAAATTGTATTTTACATTGGTGCAAAGAAAATATAATGAAATGACTTGTTGCAAGTGCAAAGTCCTTCATATTACTTGTAAAAAAAAATTAGTTGG
>NW_022734798.1:0-1581 GCF_011630105.1 Anneissia japonica | reverse complement strand
TATTACAATTAAGCTATTCCAATAAGCATTTTCCTATACATACCATAGAAGTCAAGTACTGAATAAACTAAATGTAATTAGAAGGAAAATAAGAATTATAATTCTACACATTATGGAAGTGTAAATAGCTGTAGGTTTATATTACAATTAAGTTATTCCAATAAGCATTTTCCATTACATACCATAGAAGTCAAGTACTGAATACTAAACTAAAAGAAATTAGAAGGAAAATAAGAATAATAATTCTACACATTATGGAAGTGTAAATAGCTGTAGGTCTATATTACAATTAAGCTTTTCCAAAAAGCATTTTCCATTACATACCATAGAAGTCAAGTACTGAATACTAAACTAAAAGAAATTAGAAGGAAAATAAGAATAATAATTCTACACATTATGGAAGTGTAAATAGCTGTAGGTTTATATTACAATTAAAAGAGAACTAGCAAAATGATTTTTTGTTCTAGAGTGGATATTTGATATGCCATTAATAATAGAATCAACCTTAAAATCGTTCTTTTGCTATTTTTTATGAAGTTATAGGCGATTATATACGATTTTACCATGACGTCACTGGCGAAAAAGTAACAAAAGATCGTGTAAATAGTGCCGCGTAGGGTATCCATCGCGTAGGGTATCCGCCGCGTACGATCAATTCGTGCATGCTGTAACAATCACAATTTACAGCCATGGTTACAGCGTACATGCAAAGATCGTACGCAGCGGATACCCTACGCGGCGCTAATTACACAATCTTTTGTTACTTTTTCGCCAGTGACGTCATAGTAAAATCGTATATAATTGCCTATAACTTCATTAAAAGGGCCAAAAAACGATTTTAAGGTTGATTCTATTATTAATGGCGTATCAAAAATCCTCTCTAGAACAAAAAATCATTTTGCTAGTTCTCTTTTAAGCTATTCCAATAAGCATTTTCCTATACATACCATAGAAGTCAAGTACTGAATACTAAACTAAAAGATATTAGAAGGAAAATAAGAATTATAATTCTACACATTATTGAAGTGTAAATAGCTGTAGGTCTATATTACAATTAAGCTTTTCCAATAAGCATTTTCCTATACATACCATAGAAGTCAAGTACTGAATACTAAACTAAATGAAATTAGAAGGAAAATAAGAATTATAATTCTACACAATAAGGAAGTGTAAATAGCTGTAGGTTTATATCACAATTAAGCTATTCCAATAAGCATTTTCCTATACATACCATAGAAGTCAAGTACTGAATACTAAACTAAAAGAAATTAGAAGGAAAATAAGAATTATAATTCTACACATTAAGGAAGTGTAAATAGCTGTAGGTTTATATCACAATTAAGCTATTCCAATAAGCATTTTCCTATACATACCATAGAAGTTAAGTACTGAATACTAAACTAAAAGAAATTAGAAGGAAAATAAGAATTATAATTCTACACATTAAGGAAGTGTAAATAGCTGTAGGTCTATATTACAATTAAGCTATTCCAATAAGCATTTTCCATTACATACCATAGAAGTCAAGTACTGAATACTAAACTAAAAGAAATTAGAAGGAAAATTAAAGAATTATAATTC
>NW_022734797.1:0-1073 GCF_011630105.1 Anneissia japonica | reverse complement strand
ATATAGTATATAAAATTTATTAATAATATTAGAATGTTATATTTACATAGATGTGCGCGTGTTCTGTAGTGTGGCCTATGCATTTCAAGCCCGATCGGAGTGGGGCTGGGGAGGGACTGGTGGTGAGCTTTCGTCCCTGGGGCTAGACCAATTCGAGGGTGGGCGTTAATAAGAAATGGGCGCTAAACTAACAATTTTGTAGATTTAGGCTGGTAAATTGCACTACTGTCCTTTGACAGCAGTTTTCTTTCAGATACCTGGCTGATTGTGCACCTGTCTGATAACATCCAAATTACGGTGAAAGCAAGCTTGTATGTAAACTGCTGTATATCGTAAACACGTCGTCTCCGAAAAACACCTAAAATATTGAAGTTCGGAATGGTGTTTCTTCTAAGTTTGGAAAATATATACCGGTATATAGGTATGTAAAGCATGTACTATGTTGTAGGCCTACTGTTCCCTGTAGGCCTAGTCCTACAAGGTGTTAGATTTAATTGCCGCATCCATTGTTGTGTTGTTGTTCATGCCTATATTTTTCAGACTAGGAATTGTGGTCTAACATCGCTTTATAGAGGGTCATTTTTATTTATTTTGTGGACCATTTTAAAACAGCAAATTTAAAAATTTGGCCAAAATACAATGGCATTAAACCGGAATAGGACTATAGGAGTGAAAATGTAAACATTTGGCGTTGTGTAATGACATATCGTATATTTTTTGTCGTGGCACCGTGTTTTTGCAACCTACATTCAACAATGTAAATATAAGTACTCTTTAAAATTAAATAAAATCAATTTAATTAATTTAATAAAGTGTAATATTATTTATATAGTGACTTAAAAACGTAAATGCACTTTAATTTGAATAGGCCTATAACAATTGCATACCGGTAAATATACAAATTCATGAAAATAGAATGAATGCAGCATAAAGTGATCTTAATGCCGTTAATGTTCTCAAAATCTTTGTATATATATTTATATATTTCCTGCATTGTATTCGTTCTTCGATATATTATCAGCATTTTTTTTCTAAGTATTCTATATGCCGAATATATATATATATATATATAT
>NW_022734796.1:0-544 GCF_011630105.1 Anneissia japonica | reverse complement strand
CATTCTTGCTGTATGGTGGATTGAACCAGATGATGTTGCGTTTGCGGTTGCGTGTTCTTTTGGGCAGATATTTAACGTAGGTCAGGTCTCCAGGGAATCCACTTGATTTTAAGGCGTCGTTGTAAGGTCGTGTGGCGTTGGTGAAAGTCTCTTCGTCGTAGGAGATGTCGGATAGTCGTCGGCTCACCGAGTCGTTGCTCTCCACCCTATCTCTCCGTAATTTTCACCGTATTACACATAAGTATCTGTCTCTTATACACATCTGCTGGTATTTGCCGTTGCTGAGGTTGAGGGTGATGTCCAGGAAATTGGCTACTTTAGTGTTGCAGGTAATGGTGATTCGGAGTCCCAGGTCGTGGAATGTTTTGGTGATGTCCTTCCTGATGCGGTCGGATATAACCCCTGATGCGTTTTCGATGACAGCCAGTCCGTCGTCCCTGTAAAGTCCAATCTTCCGTCTGTCAATCTTCTTAGAAAGCATGTGCAGGATGTAGAGTCCCACGAGGTCGCAAACTTCCGCACCGTCGTGGCTGCCCATGGTCAC
>NW_022734795.1:0-816 GCF_011630105.1 Anneissia japonica | reverse complement strand
GTTATGTGCATGTTTTATAAATTATTGAGAATGGTAATATCATTAAAAAAATAGATAAAATGACATTTGAATGACCAACAAAGACAACTGAAGACAATAGTTCGTCATTAGAAGTTATTTAGTATAACTTTATTCGGAAAATTAATCTCAAAATTGAGTTGCCGTCCCTGGCGTTGTCAGTGACGTCGTATGATATGATATTGTGTGCGATTTTTACCAATTAACCCCTAAGTAAAAAATAGTTGAGCCATGTAATACCTTGCAAATCAACCCATAAATCCGGTAGTTTGTTGATTGTTTATTGGTAGCGTCCCTTCGCTATACGTATCCCATGCTCTATTTATTATTTTGTTATTCCCTCTCTAACTCTAAATTAACTTGCTCGTTGGTAACGCTGTCCAGAATGGGAAACACTAAAAATAATAATAAGGGACTTGTGGCAAGTCTACCAACTACACCCGATCGCGACAGGGTTGTAGTTGACCCACGACCAAGAATAAGCTGATAAACATCTCTGATAGAAGACAAGTTCCCATGAGCAAGCACTCCATCCCCGCGCTATTCCCACAACAGCGAAATCCGTCTTTCACAGTACAAAGTGTAAAAAGGTTTGTCTTCAAATGAATACCGCTTATCCATGATATTCCCAATGTGACTAACAAATAGTGATTCCCGTGAGAAAACGGGAACAAGTCAATAGTGCCCCCAATGTGAGAACTATACAAATTATGAATAATTTGTTATATGTGTTATTTAAGAAAGTATAATACATACTCCAAGTATTGAAATACACGCCATCGTGTTGGGATTCAATAT
>NW_022734794.1:0-656 GCF_011630105.1 Anneissia japonica | reverse complement strand
CGTGTTTGCTACTTGAGTTTATCATCTCATAGGCAAGCTTACACACTATTGAAATATCAACAGTTTTGTAACATTAGGTCAGATCGTTATCAACGAGTTACTGCGTTACGTTACTGATCTGTTCTATTTTCTCTATGCTTATATATAGTGTAGGTTTTTTTCTCTATGGTTTATCTTATATACCGACGATAGTATCATGAAATTTATGGAACGCCCACAGTGCCTTATGCGGCGACTTTTTGTTCAGGGCAAATAGAATTTGGCTGGACTTTATCATTCGGCGGTGGTATTACGAGCGCTTTTAAACTGCCTTGTTACAAGCTTGCTTGTTTCATAGCCAAGGTTCAATCTCAAATTTATCTGAGCTGCACTGATGAGTCCTTAAAGGACGAAACAACGTTGTATGCAGATTGATTTAACTTATTATGGCTCCTTAACATTTGTTTTGTTGAGCACTCTATTGATATAGTACCATTGCTGTTTTGCATTTAGCTGGCCCACTACTATGTAGTTTGAGCACTCTAGGCATGGTATTACGAGCGCTTTAAAACTGCCTTGTTACAAGCTTGCTTGTTTCATAGCCAAGGTTCAATCTCAAATATATCTGAGCTGTACTGATGAGTCCTTAAAGGACGAAACAACGTTGTATGCAGATT
>NW_022734793.1:0-1193 GCF_011630105.1 Anneissia japonica | reverse complement strand
AGAAAGGTTCAGGGAGGAAATTTTACAGATTGACCACCTAATAATAATAATTATTAATCATATTTTAAAAAAAATTGTAAATCAGATATTGATCATTTTAGGGATGTTCTTGTTTGTTTGCTTGCTCACTCCCTGGTGGGGACCTGCCTGGTCCCCACCTAAAGTTTGAAAAATTAAAAAAAATGGAGAAAAAAAGGAAACTTATACAAGGATAAAAGGATACAATAGTGATAATAATAATATTAGTAATAATGAACGTATTATTATTATTATTATTATTATTATTATTATTATTATTATTATTAATTTTAATAATAATAATAATAATATTCCATCCATTCGTCCATCCATTTACTCACTCATTTACACTCACTCATTTTTTTACTCATTCATTCATTATTTCATTTATTCGTTTATTCACCCACTTATTCAATCACTAATTCATTCATCCATTTATTTATTTATGCATTCATTCATTCATTTAATCATTCATTCATTCACTCACCCACTCACTCAATCACTTATTCATTCATTCCTCCATTCATTTATTCATGCATTAATTAATTTATTTACTCACTCACTGACTCGCTCACTCACTGACTCACTCACTCACTCATTAATTAATTCATTCATGTTTTCATTCATTCATTCATTCATTTATTCATTCATTTTCGTTTATTCATTTGATTTTATTCATTCATTCATTTTTAATCATTCATTTTTATTCATTTATTTATTCATATTATTAATTATGATCATAAAACAAATGTTTATTTTTTTATTGGAACTAAAAATAATTTTTTTTTTTGGAACAGTGGCGGATTTAAAATGGGCCCAGCTGCCCTGGTCCCCACCTAAAGTTTTCAAAAAAAAAAAAAATGAAAATTATACAAGCATAAAAGGATACAATAATAATTATAATAATAATAATAATAATAATAATAATAATAATTAATAATAATAGTAATATTCCATCCATTCTTTCATCCATTTACTCACTCATTCTCTCACTCATTTACTCTCACTAATTTTTTCACTCATTCCTTCTTTCTCTAATTCATTCATTTATTCACCCACTCAATCACATATTCATTCATCTATTAATTTATTCATGCATTCTTTCATTCATTCATTCATTCATTCATTCATTCATTTATTCATTCGATTTTATTTATTCATTCATTTTTAATCAA
>NW_022734792.1:0-694 GCF_011630105.1 Anneissia japonica | reverse complement strand
TGAGACAATTATACAAGTATAGTTGTCTTGTGGTCTCCGATTGAATAAAAGCTTTGTGATTTGTGGTTACTGTTAGCTTAACCAACTGGTGTGTATGAACCTTTAATATGTATACGTACCGGTATAGAAGATCCAATTTTGGAAAACACACTTGGCTAACCGTGACAGTGTATTGTTATGATTTCTCATGGTTGATGGAAGATTGTAATAATGAAAGGATTACTGGTTACAATGGAGTCATTTTCCGTACCACGTCATTATTGTATCGGTATTTTAGTTATTCATATCATGGAGGTTTTATAATATTAAAAAAAAATCAATAACGAGCAATGAAGATAAAGTGACGATGGGGCAACAGTTGATATATTCAGGGTTCATGATAATATTGAAGTTCTAGGGGTCGAGGTCTTGTTCTCTATTGATCACAGCCGCCGTGTGTCCAATACCCCCCTTCCCCGGAAAAAGTTTCTGGGTATCAAATCACAGGGGTTGTGGGTCCCATAGGGGTGCAGAGCGGGGCTAAGTGGCTTTATTATTATTATTATTATTATTATTTATTTATTTATTTATTTATTATTTATTTTATTATTTATTTTATTATTATTATTATTATTATTATTATTATTATTTTTATTATTATTATTATTATTATTATTATTATTATTATTATTATTTATTATTATTATTATTATTA
>NW_022734791.1:0-702 GCF_011630105.1 Anneissia japonica | reverse complement strand
TGTTATTATTATTATTATTATTATTATTATTATTATTATTATTATTATTATTATTATTATTATTACTGTATTATTATTATGTTGTGATGCTGTTGTTTGTACTGTTCTTCAATTTTATTAAAGAGGGCCCCTGAATGTCAATTAACCTGCTGGACTAAACTAGAAGGGTTATCCTCTTTAAAGATGGTTGAAATAAAAAAATAAAAAAAAAATATACTCACTCTGACCCAAGACCGCTGTTACGCGCCTGGTGTTAGCGCCAATGTGTGCCCTTGTGCGGACAGGAGATGTGCCCCCCTCTGAAGCTGGAAACCTTGTTTTTGCAAAATAAATTGATGCAATTTGCTGTTATAGGCCTAATCAATAAATTCCTCATCAACCGATATAACCTTAAACATTCTTGGAATTGATATAACATTACTGATGTCGTACACACCCTTCAGTGTTAAATGTGGCTCTCTTTGTAAGCACATCTAACATCTAAGGAAAGAAGAGCTTAGATTGGTACCAGATAAAATAATTTTGTTATCAACATTAATACATTATGCTAATTTTCATCTTTGTAAGCGCATAAGACAATGCAAATTATTTCTGAGTCTTTTGAAGTGTGTAAAGCCCCATTTTATCCCATACATAGTCAAAATATTGGGGGGGATGATTCAATGGACCATCCCCCCCTTGTCAAATATTGGGGGGATATAT
>NW_022734790.1:216043-239048 GCF_011630105.1 Anneissia japonica | reverse complement strand
AGCTACATGTACTTCACATTCCTCTAAAGCATAGAGTAACTTTGTGTTCATAATTTGCATTTGTCATTGACTAAATTGCTATATTATTGTTGAAGGTGTTGAAATGCTCATTTGGGAGGGGAACCTCTCTTAAACCCTTCCCCCAGCAACCTCAAATCCCCCTGTCGGACAGGTCAAACCCCCCCCCCCACAAAGTACTATAGTAATTACCCTGGTAGTACCATTTTTGATGTTGATTCTGGAAGGTTGGATTTTGCTCATAATATCTTGTGACAATAATTATTACTCACTGACCATTTCATCTTTATCTCACTTTCTCAGTTATTTTCCTTCATTGTTTAGACCCCTGGTATTCAACCCCCAGCCCATGGGACAACAAAATAAAATTTTGCATAGATTTTTCTCCATTTTCTAAGAAAACATTGACAGATATGGTTTACCCCAAAACTCTTGGAGTGCTACTTTGAAGAGATTTGTTAGATTTAACAAATCTAATTGGGGCCCACAGAGGGCCCCAATTTCTAACACTGTCTGTGCAAACAAGCATGCACCAATGAGCTAAATAAAATTCCCTGTCTGTTTATTGTGGAGGTGGTGGGTCATTGTATAGTATTCTTCTTTATGCTTGCAGTATCCGCAGCCATTAAATCCATTGTACTGTACCATGTTTTGTACCATAGGTCTTAACTCAACTGTACAAACCAAACAAAAGGCAATTCATTAAATCATTTTAAGAACAGGCCAGATAGAGTACTGAGAAGACTCCTATATTCAACACCATCTGTGTTTTGAGCATCCCTTCTATTTTCATTTCCCTGTACAATTGACCATCAGTAATATCAGTTACAGTATGTTCATGACCACCTGTCATTTTTCATGCTATCTTCTTTGACAAATTCCTTTCCACACTTATTGCACGTGTATACAATATCGTCACCACATTCTATGTATTCATTACAAATAGGTATTTCGATGATGGTAAGGCATTGGGAGAGTGCAAAGTAGTAAGTGTTATGAGATCTTCAAGGGCGCTTCCAGACAAGTGATGCTTCACAGCAAAAAGAAAGGACAGCTATGAGAGAATCCATCCTCGTCATGTCGCTTCCTTCACTTGAAATGGGCTGATCCCCGCCCGGCAGGTCGATACTAAGACTCGTCGGCTGAAAGATATGAGAAAATATTACTTTATTATATTATACAAAATTCCTGTCTGTGAATTGTGATTTTCTTCAGCAAATCACAATCCAAAAAATGAGACAAAGACAATTTTTCACTGCATTTTATTTAACTGTAATTTACCTCCTGAAATGCACCCTCTGCTAGATCTTCACTTCCTTCAGTCTGAGTGGATTCACCATTATCAAAATCTTCATTTGCTCGTTCTGGTACCATGAATCTCCTGTAATTAAAATAATCACAATTATCTCATCATGAACATACAGACATTTCTCCTTCATATTAACTTAGGTTTGCACTCGAGGTCGAAGATATGTTGGAATAATTGAGGCCGATTTTTTAGTCAACAAAAAAATTTGTTGTCACAACATCATAATAATATTGAGTGACTATCCATTATAAAGGATATTATATGACGCCATGTATTTTGTATTTCAGCAGGTAGGTAGGCGAGAATGGGCCCTAGTGCAAGATTAATTTCAGGGCCCTATGATGACGTTGCTGTATGTAGGCCTGCTATAATGGGGTGGGGGGTGTGTGTTGGCTGGGATCGTCAATTTCCTGCGGTGATAGGGAACCCTTGAAAGCTTTGACGTTCTGAATTTTAAGAAGCCTATATTTTTTATTCATTAAGATTAAAGATATAAAAAATCATGTTTTCAGAAAATTCATCTAGGGCCTAATAAGTCCTTCATTTTCAGTGTGGCGAATCCAGTAATACGAAAAATAGGAGCATTAGATATATTTTGCTTTAACATAAAATACAATACAATATAAAAACACAAGTAGTGAATCTGCGAGGCAGAAATATAAAAAATAAAATAAAAAAAATATAGGGGGAGGATGGCTTGCTTCTTACCTGAATCCACCACTTGTGTTACCACCACCCGTAATACAGCAATACTGTACGTCCCACTGATAATCAGAACCTTCGTATTATTTTAAAGAGGGTGGCCATGCAGTTTCGGCAGCTTTTCTAAACTACAGCAATCAAGAAAATAGGTGGAAAATATATGCAATTGCAGCGGGGTGATAATCCAGGGGGTGGTGGCTAGATCACATTAGCCTCACCAAGCATGCGGCTGAGGTGAGAAATTTATGATTATGACATTCATTTAGTATTATGATACTATTTTTTCAGATCATTTCTTTCCAGGTGTATACATCCCAACAGAAGATTAAACTTCGGTACGTTCACATCAAAAGTGTCGATCTTGCAGAAAGTAGAGCCTGCTGAGTAATTGCTTTAATGATTAGAAGAACCTACATGTTATAAAACAGAAATAAATATAGCATCTTGATTATGTACCTGTATCTAACAAATACAATGTTTTTCTTTCTTTTTATTCTAGGTTTGTGAGAAGATCTTCGTTACAAATGAACAATAGTTCGTGTTTGCCTTCTGTCGATGAATGGTTTTTGTATTTGTATTTGTTCTGCTGAGTTTGCAAAAGTATCTGATGAACAATAATAATAATATAAACCGTTATTTTTCAATTCATTTAATGTGATAACAATGAATGATTTTGCAATAAATAATTATGTGATTGAGTTTATGGTAGATTATTCCTTCCGTTAGGCAAATTATTATTTATTAGTAGAATCTTAAGATACCTTAAAAAGATAATGTATTTTGTATGAATATAAAACAAAATGACATTCAAGTATATTTAATTCAAACTGACTATATAAGTTTACTGGCTTACCCCAGTGGTTTTTTTACGATGATGGTGGTGGTGGTGATGATGACAAATGCTTTGGTATACTTAACCATGTACTTATTCCAACCTTGACGAAAGCCTACGTCAAGAGAACCAGCAGTTGCACGATGTTTGGCGCCAGATCATTATCGGCCGATGGCAGAGATGACTCCGAAACAGAGACGGCAAGATGGAGTATAACCAGAAAACAATGAACGCACATATGATGGTTCTTTCAGATGGAGAGTAAATAAATCATCTATGTCCGATAATATTCAAAGGACGTTAGAAACAGATGAAAAGAATAATAACACGTATGACATTAATAAAAATCATTAGCAATTATTAACAAATATTACGTCCATGATCTACAAAGTTACAAACTAAAGGATAAATTGAGTAAGTTTGAGACTTCCAATTACAAGAGTTTCATACGCAGTCGCGGTGACAAGATGCGCTTTCGTGGCTGGTTGGTTGGATCATGGAGGAATTAGCCTCCATGGTTGAATCAGGAGGTACTGTATCTAATTTATACCTCCATGGTTGTATACAGTACCGGCCAGTTTTATTGCAAAAATCCCAACGCGTTTTACCCGTTGTCGTTGCGTTGCGTTTGCGTTGCGTTGCGTTGAAATGAACGTTGAGAGTACATTGTTTAAGAAGAAAAAATAACCATTAGTGATGTCACAATGACAAAATCCTTCATTAGGATTGCACATTGGGCACTCCTTAGTGAAGTGCTGTATGATAAAGTTGGGCAGAGGTATTCGGCTGAAAGAGGAAGCAAATTCGTTTGCAATGTTCCATACTGCAGAGTGGACTGATCGGGTGTCTTCCTTAGCACTCAAAACCCTTAAAGAAAAGAAGTTCACTCAGAATGCCCCATGCTCCTCCTTGTGGTTGAAGTTAGCTATGCTGTGTTTGTGGCAGTTATAATAAGAGGAGGGGAAGTTACAGATGCATTTAAAATGCTAAATAGACCACAGAGCACGGAGGCTAATCAAGAAATATTCCTAAGCCTTAATGATGTAGAAAAGAAGTTGCTTACAAGGTAACTAATGATTGATAATAATCAATTTTAGCATATTTTATTTAAAATTTCATCTGGTGATAGGGCACGTATGTTAATATTCCATAATGATTACCAATAACTCGATACTTCCGGGTTACGTCACGCGTCAACAGAGGGAGTAATTAAATATAACGTCAACGAACTGCCTGACAACAGGACGCTAACTTTTTTCCTTCGCGGGGAAATCAAATTTTTCTTTATATCCTCAAAAAACATTGTTTTAGACTGAATGAATTTTCTTAAAATAAATAAGAGTACATTTGCAATTTCGAGTTTAGACATATTGGAAGTCAATAACGATTTTTATACATTTTTTAAAGTCAAGACTGTCAAATTATCAATTTTGATTTGAGTTGATGCAATTTAAATGTCTGCATGGAAAAACACAGAACGAGTGCCTGAACAATCTGATTTGGCAACGATGCCACAAGGACACGTTTGTACAGAGACGTACTCTAGAAACTGCAACATACCAAGCAGTTGCCTATTTTAATGATGGCATGAAAAGTATTTTGGACACATTTAAAGAACTCAATATTGAGCCAGGACATATTCATGACATTAGCATGTCGTGTGCGACGCGAAGAGCGAAAGTCCTCGGATAGAGTAAAGAAGAGGAGAAAACACCTCGGAGCTGTGAAAAAAGGCTGGACTGACAAAAGAATGGTGCCCATTAATATAAAATAAAATGTCTTAAAAGACGCTATAATAATGGTAAACCATTTTATATTTAATTTTAAACATTAACGCTAATTTAATAAATTGTAAAAATTTGACGCAATGTGGATTGGTTGTGACTTCATAACTAATAAACTACTTATCCAATCCCTACCAAACTTTCAGTATTTGTAGCTCTTATATAGTGCTAGTGTTAAATGAAAACTTGGTTTGTTTCAATGAAAATGTATATGTCAAAGCTACCACTGAAAATATAGGTACACCATACAATTTTAGGATTTTCCATTTAGTTGATATAACTTAAAAATGAGCTCTCTTTTTAGAGAGCTCTATAGACCTCGTTTTAGCACTCTGTCCTAACCAATGCCATGTTTCAATTGTTTCACAACATGATGAATGATCCAATGCCGCAATGTGATTCAGCGCCCCACAATTTTCCATTGTTGAGCATGTGGACCTAACCCACAAGTTTCTACAAGAGATAATGCTGATTTGCAGAAAGAAGTTGTTAATAGTTGTTCTACAAACTCAGAATCAGACCAAGTATCCTGAAATCAATGTGCCCAATTATTGTGCGGGAAATGATGGTAAGAGTGTGTACAACAAAAATCAGGCGTGCTATTTCTGCCACAAATTACAGTGCAAAATAGCACGCCATTTGAAGTTTAGCATCAATTGGCGAATCTAGAAACTTCGGGTTACAAAAACTTTGTCTCATGTCAAACTTCTACTGTAACTTGAGAACACTAGCAGATGGCAGAGGAACACTCATCGTAATGCGAAGATTCAGTCAAACAAGGTGGCAGAGGACTACTTACCATGCATCAACTGCTTGAGTTATGGCGACATGTTAGAAACTGTAAACATAGTGTTAAAACTGAAAATACTCGTTTTAACATGAGGGAAGATGAAGTTAAGTCAATACTATTGGATGATGATATTATTTTAAATTTTGGTTCTATACTTTTGCATAAGTCAGGTGGAAGTAAGATGTACTACATTTCACAAAAATGTTCTACAAACTCAGAATCAGACCAAGTATCCTGAAATCAATGTGCCCAGTTATTGTGCGGGAAATGATGGTAAGAGGGTGTACAACAAAAAACAGGCGTGCTATTTCTGCCACAAATTACAGTACAAAGTCAGTACTATTGGATGATGATATCATTTTAAATTTTGGTTCTATACTTTTGCATAAGTCAGGTGGAAGTAAGATGCACTACATTTCACAAAAAATGTGACAGCTGAGACGTCTACTAAAAGTGATGAGATAACTTGTCGAAAGGCCAAAGTTAACCTTATTGAGTGTATTGATGTATAATGTCGTCGAAGCCTCAACCATATTATGCATAAAAGAAGAAAAAATAACCATTAGTGATGTCACAATGACAAAATCCTTCATTAGGATTGCACATTGGGCACTCCTTAGTGAAGTGCTCTATGATAAAGTTGGGCAGAGGTATTCAGCCAAAAGATGACCAAATGAAAGAGGAAGCAAATTCGTTTGCAATGTTCCATACTGCAGAGTGGACTGATCGGGTGNGAGGAACACTCATCGTAATGCGAAGATTCAGTCAAACAAAGGTGGCAGAGGACTACTTACCGTGCATCAACTGCTTGAGTTATGGCGACATGTTAGAAACTGTAAACATAGTGTTAAAACTGAAAATACTCGTTTTAACATGAGGGAAGATGAAGTTAAGTCAATACTATTGGATGATGATATCATTTTAAATTTTGGTTCTATACTTTTGCATAAGTCAGGTGGAAGTAAGATGTACTATATTTCACAAAAATGTTCTACAAACTCAGAATCAGACCAAGTATCCTGAAATCAATGTGCCTAATTATTGTGCGGGAAATGATGGTAAGAGGGTGTACAACAAAAAACAGGCGTGCTATTTCTGCCACAAATTACAGTGCAAAATAGCATGCCATTTGAATTTTAGCATCAACTGGCGAATCTAGAAACTTTGTCTCATGGGAAACTTCTACCGTAACTTGAGAACACTAGCAGATGGCAGAGGAACACTCATCGTAATGCTAAGATTCAATCAAACAAAGGTGGCAGAGGACTACTTACCGTGCATCAACTTCTTGGGATTTGTAGTTAAAAGCGAGTTACGGCAACATGTTTAAGAAACTGTAAACATAGTGTTAAAACTGATAATATTCTTTTTAACATGAGGGAAGATGAAGTTAAGTCAATATTATCGGATGATGATATCATTTAAAATTTTGGTTCTATACTTTTGCATAAGTCAGGTGGAAGTAAGATGCACTACATTTCACAAAAAATTTGACAGCTGGGACGTCTACTAAAAGTGATGAGATAACTTGTCGAAAGGCCAAAGTTAACCTTATTTGAGTGTATTGATGGCACCCAATTTGATGTCGTCGTCGAACCATATTATGCATAAAAGAAGAAAAAATAACCATTAGTGGTGTCACAATGACTAAAAATCTTTCATTAGGATTGCACATTGGGCACTCCTTAGTGAAGTGCTGTATGATAAAGTTGGGCAGAGGTATTCGGCTGAAAGAGGAAGCAAATTCGTTTGCAATGTTCCATACTGCAGAGTGGACTGATCGGGTGTCTTCCTTAGCACTAAAAACCCTTAAAGA
Source organism: Anneissia japonica (assembly GCF_011630105.1). NCBI lineage: Eukaryota > Metazoa > Echinodermata > Crinoidea > Comatulida > Comatulidae > Anneissia > Anneissia japonica. The sequence goes on along the minus strand of NW_022734790.1, from coordinate 231,797 downwards.
AAAGAAGTTCACTCAGAATGCCCCATGCTCCTCCTTGTGGTTGAAGTTAGCTATGCTGTGTTAGGGGAAGTTACAGATGCATTTAAAATGCTAAATAGACCACAGAGCAAGGAGGCTACTCAAGAAATATTCCTAAGCATTAATGATTTAGAAAAGAAGTTGCTTACAAGGTAACTAATGATTGATAATAATCAATTTTACCATATTTTATTTTAAATTTCCTCTGGTGATAGGGCATGTATGTTTATTCCCTAGTGATTACCGATAACTCGATACTTCTGGGTTAAGTCACGCGTCAACAGAGGGTGTAATCAAATATGACGTCAACGCACTGCCTGACAACAGGATGCTAACTTTTTTCCTTCGCGGGGAATTCAAATTTTTCTTTATATCCTCAAAAAACATTGTTTTCGTCGGTAAGACTGAATGAACTTTCTTAAAATTTGTATTTTCGTTTAATATTAATAATACATTTGCAATTTTGAGTTTTAGACATTGGAAGTCAATAACGATTTTTATCCATTTTTTGAAGTCAAGACTGTCAAATTATCAATTTTGATTTGAGAAGTCTAACCTTTTACAAGTTTAAATATTTAATTAATTAAATTAATTATAATTAAGTTTTGGAAGTTTTCTCAGCATATTCGTTAACATAATATTATTTATCATTCATCGTTAATTAACCCATTTGTGTAGTAGAATAAATTTCCATTTTTTTACATTTCAGATTGATCTTGAAGCTACTTATTGTGTGCATACCCACTTTTATATACATTAATACCACTTCACCATTAACTTCATTAACAGTATTGTTTGTTATAGTCATTTATATTCTCTGTGCAAGTTGTTCTGGTAGCCAGTAGTTTCTGACAGCACTTTATTTTTCATGGATAAACACAACACTAATTTAAATTTATTATGTTGGATTTGTGGTGCTCAGTTGAAATCATATCCCTCATGGAAAGGTGGAAAAGAACCAAGACGCTTTAAATGCTCTGAATTTTCCCCTAAAATTAAAGAATCTTTGAGAATTAATGCAGATGATGATGTTGATGGGGTTCACCCAAAATATTTTTGCTTTTCATGTATGGGAATTTTGACTTATCCCAATTCCACAAAGCCGCCACCTCCAGAATGGCTACCACATCCCCGCTCCACTCAATGTGTTACCTGTACCAAATTTGAGGACCAGAAAAAAGGGGGAAGACCCAAAAAGAGAAAACGTGGGTTAGGTGGACATTACTACCAAATTAAACATCCCCTTTCCCTAAATGTTTCTAATCACTTTGACAATTTGCATCCCCCATTTCTTTCCCCCCCCCCCAATTCCAAATTCTTTTCAATTAACTGGTCCTCTGGACAACTTCAAATGTGGTGTTTGTAAATGTATTGCTAGTTATCCTGTTGTCACATCTTGTCAACATGTTATGTGCAAAGACTGTGTTCAGCCACCATACAGTGATTCTGAAATCCAGAAATGGAGAACAGGAAGCTTGCTAGCAAACCCAGCCAACTTCAAACATGAAGCTTAAAAATGGCACATCAAAAAATTGGCCTAGAAGACATTTTTAACAGATCTTATGATAAGAGTTGTTATGGCTTTACACTTGATGAAGTAAATGAGACAACTAGAAGATATGATTTACTCTTATCTGAACATCAGAAAGAAAACTCAAAGAATAATGCATCCAAGGAAGCTCCAATAATGAAAAATGCTGAGACACAAACACTACCTAATTTATTAGAAGACAGGAGCAGCAAATTTGAAGTAATCATCAAGGACATTATCTCCATACATTAGAGGTAAAACAAAGCCAATTAGAAAACGAGCTCTAAATATCACTTAACGAGCTCTCTTTTTAGAAAGCTCTATAGACCTCGTTTTAACACTCTGTTCTAACCAATGCCATGTTTCAACTGTTTCACAACATGATGAACACACTGCTGATCTGATGTCGCAATGTGATTCAGCGCCCCACAATTTTCCATTGTTGAGCATGTGGACCCGACCCACAAGTTTCTACAAGAGATAATGCCAACTCCGATTTACAAGCTTCGTATGATAATGCTGATTTGCAGAAAGAAGTTGTTGATAGTTGTTCTACAAACTCAGAAACAGACCAAGTATCCTGAAATCAATGTGCCCAATTATTGTGCAGGAAATGATGGTAAGAGGGTGTATAACAAAAAACAGACATGCTATTTCTGCCACAAATTACAGTGCAAAATAGCACGCCATTTGAATTTTAGCATCAACTGGCGAATCTAGAAACTTCGTCTCATGGCAAACTTCTACCGTAACTTGAGAACACTAGCAGATGGCAGAGGAACACTCATCGTAATGCGAAGATTCAGTCAAACAAAGGTGGCAGAGGACTACTTACCGTGCATCAACTGCTTGAGTTATGGCGACATGTTAGAAACTGTAAACATAGTGTTAAAACTGAAAATATTCTTTTTAACATGAGGGAAGATGAAGTTAAGTCAATACTATTGGATGATATCATTTAAAATTTTGGTTCTATACTTTTGCATAAGTCAGGTGGAAGTAAGATGCACTACATTTCACAAAAAATGTGACAGCTGAGACGTCTACTAAAAGTGATGAGATAACTTGTCGAAAGGCCAAAGTTAACCTTATTTGAGTGTATTGATGGCACCCAATTTGATAATGTCGTTGAAGCCACAACCATATTATGCATAAAAGAAGAAAAAATAACCATTAGTGGTGTCACAATGACTAAAAATCCTTCATTAGGATTGCACCTTGGGCACTCCTTAGTGAAGTGCTCTATGATAAAGTTGGGCAGAGGTATTCGGCAGAAAGATGACCAATTGAAAGAGTAAGCAAATTCGTTTGCAATGCTCCATACTGCAGCTGTCTCTTATACACATCTAGATGTGTATAAGAGACAGACCATATTATGCATAAAAGAAGAAAAAATAACCATTAGTGATGTCACAATGACAAAATCCTTCATTAGGATTGCACATTGGGCACTCCTTATAGTAAAGTGCTCTATGATAAAGTTGGGCAGAGGTATTCGGCAGAAAGATGACCAAATGAAAGAGGAAGCAAATTCGTTTGCAATGTTCCATACTGCAGAGTGGACTGATCGGGTGTCTTCCTTAGCACTAAAAACCCTTAAAGAAAAGAAGTTCACTCAGAATGCCCCATGCTCCTCCTTGTGGTTGAAGTTAGCTATGCTGTGTTTGTGGCAGTTATAATAAGAGGAGGGGAAGTTACAGATGCATTTAAAATGCTAAATAGACCAGAGCAAGGAGGCTAATCAAGAAATATTCCTAAGCCTTAATGATGTAGAAAAGAAGTTGCTTACAAGGTAACTAATGATTGATAATAATCAATTTTAGCATATTTTATTTAAAATTTCATCTGGTGATAGGGCACGTATGTTAATATTCCATAGTGATTACCAATAACTCGATACTTCCGGGTTACGTCACGCGTCAACAGAGGGAGTAATCAAATATAACGTCAACGCACTGCCTGACAACAGGACGCTAAATTTTTCCTTCGCGGGGAAATCAAATTTTTCTTTATAGCCTCAAAAAACATTGTTTTCGTCGTAAAGACTGAATGAATTTTCTTAAAATAAATAGTAGTATATTTGCAATTTCGAGTTTGCCTGAACAATCTGATTTGGCAACGATGCCACAAGGACACATTTGTACAGAGACGTACTCTAGAAACTGCAACATACCAAGCAGTTGCCTATTTTAATGATGGCATGAAAAGTATTTTGGACACATTTAAAGAACTCAATATTGAGCCAGGACATTTCACAACATTAGCATGTAGCATGGGCGATATCAATCGTGTGCGACGCGAAGAGCGAAAGTTCTCGGATAGAGTAAAGAAGAGGAGAAAACACCTCGGAGCTGTAATAATGGGAAACCATTTTATATTTAATTTTAAACATTAACGCTAATTTAATAAATTGTAAAAATTTGACGCAATGTGGATTGGTTGTGACTTCATAACTAATAAACTATTTATCCAATCACTACCAAACTTTCAGTATTTGTAGCTCTTATATAGTGCTAGTGTTAAATGAAAACTTGGTTTGTTTCAATGAAAATGTATATGTCAAAGCTACCACTGAAAATATAGGTACACCATAAAATTTTAGGATTTTCCGTTTAGTTGATATAACTTTAAAATGAGCTCTCTTTTTAGAGAGCTCTATAGACCTTGTTTTAGCACTGTTCTAAACCAATGCCATGTTTCAATTGTTTCACAACATGATGAACACACTGCTGATCTAATGCCGCAATGTGATTCAGCGCCCCACAATTTTCCATTGTTGAGCATGTGGACCCGACCCACAAGTTTCTACAAGAGATAATGCCAACTCCGATTTACAAGCTTCTTATGATAATGCTGATTTGCAGAAAGAAGTTATTGATAGTTGTAATACAAACTCAGAATCAAACAAAAACAGGCGTGCTATTTCTGCCACAAATTACAGTGCAAAATAGCACGCCATTTGAATTTTAGCATCAACTGGCGAATCTAGAAACTTCGGGTTACAAAAACTTTGTCTCATGGCAAACTTCTACCGTAACTTGAGAACACTAGCAGATGGCAGAGGAACACTCATCGTAATGCGAAGATTCAGTCAAACAAAGGTGGCAGAGGACTACTTACCGTGCATCAACTGCTTGAGTTATGGCGACATGTTAGAAACTGTAAACATAGTGTTAAAACTGAAAATATTCTTTTTAACATGAGGGAAGATGAAGTTAAGTCAATACTATTGGATGATGATATCATTTTAAATTTTGGTTCTATACTTTTGCATAAGTCAGGTGGAAGTAAGATGCACTACATTTCACAAAAAATGTGACAGCTGAGACGTCTACTAAAAGTGATGAGATAACTTGTCGAAAGGCCAAAGTTAACCTTATTTGAGTGTATTGATGGCACCCAATTTGATAATGTCGTCGAAGCCACAACCATATTATGCATAAAAGAAGAAAAAATAACCATTAGTGGTGTCACAATGACTAAAAATCCTTCATTAGGATTGCACCTTGGGCACTCCTTAGTGAAGTGCTCTATGATAAAGTTGGGCAGAGGTATTCGGCAGAAAGATGACCAAATGAAAGAGGAAGCAAATTCGTTTGCAATGTTCCATACTGCAGAGTGGACTGATCGGGTGTCTTCCTTAGCACTCAAAACCCTTAAAGAAAAGAAGTTCACTCAGAATGCCCCATGCTCCTCCTTGTGGTTGAAGTTAGCTATGCTGTGTTTGTGGCAGTTATAATAAGAGGAGGGGAAGTTACAGATGCATTTAAAATGCTAAATAGACAACAGAGCACGGAGGCTAATCAAGAAATATTCCTAAGCCTTAATGATGTAGAAAAGAAGTTGCTTACAAGGTAACTAATGATTGATAATAATCAATTTTAGCATATTTTATTTAAAATTTCATCTGGTGATAGGGCACGTATGTTAATATTCCATAGTGATTACCAATAACTCGATACTTCCGGGTTACGTCACGCGTCAACAGAGGGCGTAATCAAATATAACGTCAACAACAGGACGCTAACTTTTTTCCTTCGCGGGGAAATCAAATTTTTCTTTATATCCTCAAAAAACATTGTTTTCGTCGTAAAGACTGAATGAATTTTCTTAAAATAAATAATAGTACATTTGCAATTTCGAGTTAGACATATTGGAAGTCAATAACGATTTTTATACATTTTTTAAAGTCAAGACTGTCAAATTATCAATTTTGATTTGAGTTGATGCAATTTAAATGTCTGCATGGAAAAACACAGAACAACGAGTGCCTGAACAATCTGATTTGGCAACGATGCCACAAGGACACGTTTGTACAGAGACGTACTCTAGAAACTGCAACATACCAAGCAGTTGCCTATTTTAATTGATGGCATGAAAAGTATTTTGGACACATTTAAAGAACTCAATATTGAGCCAGGACATTTCACGACATTAGCATGTAGCATGGGCGATATCAATCGTGTGTGACGCGAAGATCGAAAGTCCTCGGATAGAGTAAAGAAGAGGAGGAAACACCTCAGAGCTGTGAAAAAAGGCTGGACTGACAAAAGAATGGTGCCCATTAATATAAAATAAAATGTCTTAAAAGACGCTATAATAATGGTAAACCATTTTATATTTAATTTTAAACATTAACGCTAATTTAATAAATTGTAAAAATTTGACGCAATGTGGATTGGTTGTGACTTCATAACTAATAAACTACTTATCCAATCACTACCAAACTTTCAGTATTTGTAGCTGTTATATAGTGCTAGTGTTAAATGAAAACTTGGTTTGTTTGAATGAAAATGTATATGTCAAAGCTACCACTGAAAATATAGGTACACCATAAAATTTTAGGATTTTCCGTTTAGTTGATATAACTTAAAAATGAGCTCTCTTTTTAGAGAGCTCTATAGACCTCGTTTTAGCACTCTGTTCTAACCAATGCCATGTTTCAATTTTTTCACAACATGATGAACACACTGCTGATCTAATGCCGCAATGTGATTCAGCGCCCCACAATTTTCCATTGTTGAGCATATGGACCCGACCCACAAGTTTCTACAAGAGATAATGCTGATTTGCAGAAAGAAGTTGTTGATAGTTGTAATACAAACTCAGAATCAGACCAAGTATCCTGAAATCAATGTGCCCAATTATTGTGCGGGAAATGATGGTAAGAGGGTGTACAACAAAAAACAGGCGTGCTATTTCTGCCACAAATTACAGTGCAAAATAGCACGCCATTTGAATTTTAGCATCAACTGGCGAATCTAGAAACTTTGGGTTAAAAACTTTGTCTCATGGCAAACTTCTACCGTAACTTGAGAACACTAGCAGATGGCAGAGGAACACTCATCGTAATGCGAAGATTCAGTCAAACAAAGGTGGCAGAGGACTACTTACCGTGCATCAACTGCTTGAGTTATGGCAACATGTTAGAAACTGTAAACATAGTGTTAAAACTGATAATATTCTTTTTAACATGAGGGAAGATGAAGTTAAGTCAATACTATTGGATGATGATATCATTTTAAATTTTGGTTCTATACTTTTGCATAAGTCAGGTGGAAGTAAGATGCACTACATTTCACAAAAAATGTGACAGCTGAGACGTCTACTAAAAGTGATGAGATAACTTGTCGAAAGGCCAAAGTTAACCTTATTGAGCGTATTCTGTCTCTTATACACATCTGAGACACAAACACTACCTAATTTATTAGAAGACAGGAGCAGCAAATTTGAAGTAATCATCAAGGACATTATCTCCATACATTAGAGGTAAAACAAAGCCAATTAGAAAACGAGCTCTAAATATCACTTAACGAGCTCTCTTTTTAGAAAGCTCTATAGACCTCGTTTTAACACTCTGTTCTAACCAATGCCATGTTTCAACTGTTTCACAACATGATGAACACACTGCTGATCTAATGCCGCAATGTGATTCAGCGCCCCACAATTTTCCATTGTTGAGCATGTGGACCCGACCCACAAGTTTCTACAAGAGATAATGCCAACTCCGATTTACAAGCTTCTTATGATAATGCTGATTTGCAGAAAGAAGTTATTGATAGTTGTAATACAAACTCAGAATCAAACAAAAACAGGCGTGCTATTTCTGCCACAAATTACAGTGCAAAATAGCACGCCATTTGAATTTTAGCATCAACTGGCGAATCTAGAAACTTCGGGTTACAAAAACTTTGTCTCATGGCAAACTTCTACCGTAACTTGAGAACACTAGCAGATGGCAGAGGAACACTCATCGTAATGCGAAGATTCAGTCAAACAAAGGTGGCAGAGGACTACTTACCGTGCATCAACTGCTTCTATACTTTTGCATAAGTCAGGTGGAAGTAAGATGCACTACATTTCACAAAAAATTTGACAGCTGAGACGTCTACTAAAAGTGATGAGATAACTTGTCGAAAGGCCAAAGTTAACCTTATTTGAGTGTATTGATGGCACCCAATTTGATAATGTCATCGAAGCCACGACCATATTATGCATAAAAGAAGAGAAAATAACCATTAGTGGTGTCACAATGATTAAAAATCCTTCATAAACTGTATGATAAAGTTGGGCAGAGGTATTCGGCAGAAAGATGACCAATTGAAAGAGTAAGCAAATTCGTTTGCAATGCTCCATACTGCAGAGTGTACTGATCAGGTGTCTTCCTTAGCACTAAAAACCCTTAAAGAAAAGAAGTTCACTCAGAATGCCCCATGCTCCTCCTTGTGGTTGAAGTTAGCTATGCTGTGTTTGTGGCAGTTACTATATTTAATAAAAGAAGAGGAGGGGAAGTTGCAGATGCATTTAAAATGCTAAATAGAAAGACCACAGAGCAAGGAGGCTAATCAAGAAATATTGCTAAGCCTTAATGATGTAGAAAAGAAGTTGCTTACAAGGTAACTAATGATTGATAATAATCAATTTTACCATATTTTATTTAAAATTTCCTCTGGTGATAGGGAACCCTTGAAGGTTTTGATGTTTTGAATTTTCAGAAGCCATATCTTTAATTTTAACGAATAAAAAATATAGAGCTGTATACTGATTCATGTTTTCAGAAAATTCATCTTGGGCCTAATAAGTCCTTCATTTTCAGTGTGGCGAATCCAGTAATACGAAAAATAGGAGCATTAGATATCATATCATATTATATATTTTGCTTTAACATAAAATACAAAACAAAAACACAAGTAGTGAATCTGCGAGGCAGGATTGCCAAAATGCTGGGAAAAAAATTACAAAGATTTTAGATGGTAGGGTGTAGACCACCTCAGCCCCACTATAGTTGGAGCTGAGGTAAGGAAATAGGAAAACACTCTCAGAAAAAAAAAAAAAAAATATAGGAGGATGGCTTGCTTCTTACCTGAATCCACCACTCGTGTTACCACCACCCGTAATACAGCAATACGTCCTACTGATAATCAGAACCTTCTTATTATTTTCAAGAGGGTGGCCATGCGGTTTCGGCAGCATTTCTAAACTACAGCAATCAAGAAAATAGGTGGAAAATATATGCAATTGCAGCGGGGTGATAATCTAGGAATTAGAAATTTAGGGGGTGGCTAGATCACATTAGCCTCACCAAGCATGCGGCTGAGGTGAGAAATTTACGATTATGACATTATTAAAATTATTATTTTTAGGCTTATTGCCCTTGGACCCAGTGCTTTGCCCTGGCTGCACTGCCCGTAGCTAAAACACTGATTTAATTTCATGACCTGCGCTATTCATTAACATACAAGTACTAAAGGCTATTATAATACTATTTTTTCAGATCATTTCTTTCCAGGTGTATACAACCCAGCAGAAGATTAAACTTCGGTACGTTCACATCAAAAGTGTTGATCTTGCAGAAAGTAGAGCCTGCTGAGTAATTGCTTTAATGATTAGAAGAACCTACATGTTATAAAACAGAAATAAATATAGCTTCTTGATTATGTACCTGTATCTAACAAATACAATGTTTTTCTTTCTTTTTATTCTAGGTTTTTGAGAAGATCTTCGTTACAAATGAACAATAGTTTGTGTTTGCCTTCTGTCAATGAATGGTTTTTGTATTTTTATTTGTTCTGCTGAGTTATCGAGTCTGGGTTTTTTTTATTTTTTTACTTTTACCGCAAATATTAATAAATCGCTTTCATATAGTTAATAATTTGGATCCTAAGTCCCGCCCACAACCGCAGTGTTTTCATACAGACTGTACAAGGGATTCCAAGCAAAAGATCTTTTTCGTACCGTTTTTCTACTATGCGTTGTGTAGCATTTGGATGCAACAAAACACACTCTGATGGAGTATGTTTTCATATTTTTCCAAATGAGGAAAAATTAAGGCGAGAATGGTCCAAAAAACTAGAGCGAAGTGGAGCCCCAGCAAGTACTCGGCTTTATGTATCGACAAATTTGAAGCCAACTGCTATGAGTTGATGTGCCGATTTGGTTAAGAAATTGGGGTAGCTGGAAAATTGAACCGTCGTCTAAAAAAAACCTGATTCCGACTATTTTTCCCAAGCCTAAAGCTCCCGGAAAAGAGAACACAATCGGGTAAGTTTATTGCCTTATTATTACCTAGGCCTAGGTATCTCTTTAGGATAGTACTAGCCCAGTACTTGGTACTATTGGCTAGCGTGCGGCCGAAAAGAATCGTCGATTCGTAAACTGTCGTCTTCATCTTGCTTTGTACATTGACTAGGGCCACATTGTTTTTTTTTTTTTTGGGGGGGGTTTCTTTGTAGGCTTAGGCCTATCTCGAATGCATACACGATATTCGGTGATGCCTAGCTAGGCCTAGGTAACTAAATTTGCAAAAGCCTTGGAATTTGGCTGGACAGGCCTAGGCCAAGAGTTTACCTAGAAAATGATTACCCTTTTCTTCAGTTATGATCGATTATAAAGGGATTAGTGTTCGATTTTATATATTCTTGATAAATTTAGGCTCTATTATTTGTTTTTTTGTCCTACCAAGGGTTCTTCAAACAGTACTTGAACCCCGAACAACAATGGACAATGCAACAGCTATTCAAGATGATGATATGCCTGTCCTAAACAACTAACATTGGAGAAAGAAACTCAAGTAAGTTTTATTTTATTTCCAATCAGAACATAAATATAGTTTGGTATTATCTGTATTTATTATCTGTATGAAATAAAATTTGAGTTGCAGCAGTTGATTTTAAAATATGGTTGTCCGCAGCATAATCTGCATAGACAGGCATAATAAATAACTTTGTTAAAAAAATGTAACCGAGGTTTCATACATGTTAATTCTTATTTATTCAGCTACAACAATGGTTCGTAACAGTGCAGAACATAAAAGGCGCAATGAGAGAGGGAGAGAGGGAGGGAAACAAAAAAGAAGGATGCAGAATACAGATGAAAAGAAGTGCTATAAATGGGAGTTTATAAAAGTAATGTTTTATTTTATTTTAAAACATTGTGTTCCATGGTTCCAATTTGCCGCCAATTAAACTTAGTGTTGTAGAGTTTATAAAATTTTTTTTTTAAATTTCTAAGCATTGTGTTCCATGGTTTCAATAATAATAATAATAGTAGTAGTAATAGTAATATTAGGAATAGTAATAAAAAATAATAATAGTAATAATAATTTTGCACCATGAAACATAATGCTGTGCGATTCATCTGCTAGTGAGGAGGATCTGGTTTCTGATGAGATTACTGGAGGAGACTTTGTGCTTCTCAGATTGATTACGCTATACCGTAATAGTAGTACCGTAGTAGTAGTAGCAGTAGTACTTGTATGTACTTATACTGGTATAGATATCATTCCTGAATTATGGAGTTATAGAAATATATACATTTTTGTAAATTTTGTTCCAACTAACCCCACTCTCTCTGTTTAGTTCCTGATTGTAATCACCATTATAGAGAGCCACACATGCAGCTTTTTTATCGTTTCCCAAAAGATCCTAAAGTCAATCAACAATGGATTAAACAAATATTATGTAATTTATTCTAGGCATTAGAACTTCTTATAAAACTATATTTAACGCTTTTTGTCATGAAGGGAGCCTAGCCCAATGGTGGCCTACCGAGGCCTGGTATAGTTCATGGAGCAGGCCTAACCTAAAGATGCTGTAGCACATAGGCCTAGGCCTACAGGAATAATTTAGCAAATTTGTGTGCACCCAGCCATTAAGATGTGTCTTCACAGTTATGTTCTTGGGTAGGCAAGCCTAGACCTAGTTTACATTTACACACGTGTGTATTGTATTGACATAGTTATAGTACCTACGCATAGACAGGCCTATCCTACCTAATCGTGCCTAGTCACTACAGATCCTTTTTACCCTGTCATCATTAAAAGCAGGCCTACAATTTACTTTGTGACTTAATCTGTATTGCAAATTGATTTTATATATACAGTGTATATATGTATATATAAAATCAAATAAGCTATAATATACTTCTTTTGCATGAAATATACATTTTGATCAGTTATTCTAACTGATAGTTCTTATAAGCTAATGCTAATGCTAATGCAAGTTCTTATAAGCAAATAACCAAAATAAAAAAACAGTTGTTTTCAATCCGCTATTAAGGTCTTTTCAAAATAAAGTTTACTAAACAAGGTATAAAAACATCTTGCTTAAACGAAAAACTTCAAACTACCATAAACCCAAAGTAAGTCCACTACACACATGAACAACCACTACAGAACAAGCAACCCTACAATTACACAAAATCCCAACATTACACCAACACAGTACCATGCACCTGAATATATCCATTTGAACAAAGTACCACGCCACTGACACGCAGATATTTACAATATAATAATGTGCACCCACTTGTTTTTCTTCATCCACAGGTTCAGGCACTAAACGTAAATCCGATTTTAAATGCCTACACAATCATTGGTGTCGACGAAGATGAGCAAGTATTTCAAAAAGAACAACATTGAGAGATTACACCATTCATTCACTTTAGTTTCATACAAAATTCTTATCATTAAGAATAATACAACACACCAAAATAAATCTAAAAGAAAACAGAAATGTTCATATTTTCTTAAGACCTACTTCAATACCACATTCACATTCAAAATTGCCAAATTTCAACTTATATAGAGTTAAGGCCTAGCCCAATGGTGGCCTACTGAGGCCTGGTATAGTTCATGGAGCAGGCCTAACCTAAAGATGCTGTAGCACATAGGCCTAGGCCTACAGGAATAATTTAGCAAATTTGTGTGCACCCAGCCATTAAGATGTGTCTTCACAGTTATGTTCTTGGGTAGGCAAGCCTAGACCTAGTTTACATTTACACACGTGTGTATTGTATGGACATAGTTATAGTACCTACGCATAGACAGGCCTATCCTACCTAATCGTGCCTAGTCACTACAGATCCTTTTTACCCTGTCATAAATACATTAAAAGCAGGCCTACAATTTACTTTGTGACTTAATCTGTATTGCAAATTGATTTTATATATACAGTGTATATATGTATATATAAAATCAAATAAGCTATAATATACTTCTTTTGCATGAAATATACATTTTGATCAGTTATTCTAATTGATAGTTCTTATAAGCTAATGCTAATGCTAATGCAAGTTCTTATAAGCAAATAACCAAAATAAAAAAACAGTTGTTTTCAATCCGCTAAAGGTCTTTTCAAAATAAAGTTTACTAAACAAGGTATAAAAACATCTTGCTTAAATGAAAAACTTCAAACTACCAAACTACCATAAACCCAAAGTAAGTCCACTACACACATGAACAACCACTACAGAACAACCCACCCTACAATTACACAAACACAGTACCATGCACCTGAATATATTCCATTTGAGCAAACTACCACGCCACTGGCACTTTTTTTAAGCAAGTCCATCTACATGCAGATATTTACAATATAATAATGTGCACCCACTTGTTTTTCTTCATCCACAGGTTCAGGCACTAAACGTAAATCCGATTTTAAATGCCTACACAATCATTGGTGTCGACGAAGATGAGTAAGTATTTCAAAAAGAACAACATTGAGAGATTACACCATTCATTCACAATTCTTATCATTAAGAATAATACAATACGCCAAAATAAATCTAAAAGAAAACAGAAATGTTCATATTTTCTTAAGACCTACTTCAATACCACATTCACATTCAAAATTGCCAAATTTCAATTTATATAGAGTTGGGGATTTCACACACCTACACAATAAGTGATTATCCTTGCAATTCACTAGACAAAAACTTCACAAAACAACTGTTTACATCATTGAATCACCATTCGACAGTGCAAATAAACTGGTTTTCCACAACTACTGTATATTGCATGAACTTGCTTGCCCCACACTCTGTCAACATTGGCTTGGATACTATTTGTGTGGTACCACACAAATACCATTTAAAATTTCTGTTCTTCACACTAACTCAACAACATAACATGGAAAAGTAAGTAAAAAAAAAAAAAAATAAACATTAAATTCTATTGTTTTTGTTTTGTTTTATTTTTTTTTCCTTCAACAAATATGATTTTATGTTATTGTTTTTCCCCCCCCCGCAGGCCAGACATCAAAACCGGTGTCACTCTACCAACGTTGTGTTGCCATTTCTCGGAAGACTTCAGTTTCATGTTATGTATGGGACAAACGGAGTTTAACAGAGCAATACAAGAGAGTAAGTAAATTAAACAGTTGTCTCGTATTTTTTTTTTTTCTTTTTAGTATATGCATATTTAACAAGTGATTAATTTTGTTTTTCTTTTCTTTTTTTTTTTGTATTTTTCAGAGTGTATGGAAGAGTTTTCAACCCAACTTGAACACAGTGCTAGCATATAGTAAATTTTCAGAAGGAAGCAGCAGTGCTTATCCATCAGCATCTTTACCTGTTCATCCACGTTTGAAATTATTACATTTATCTTCGAGCTTGTAGAATGGAGTTCAACATTTTGTTTACTTTGGCATCGATGGTGTCATGCTGAATCGTCTTGATCACTCGATTTTCTCCCCCTCCCCCTCCTTCCCCTAGCTCGAGTATCCCAACTCATTTAGCACTTTATAATCCCTAAATTCAGGAGTTCAGTAACAACTGGTATATTGCGTGATTGTTTTTCCTCTTGCCTTTGAAAATGTTTGCCTCTGCCGTACGCACCAATCGCCTTTGCGACTAGCAGTCGACAGACTTTTTTTTTTTTATTTCATTTACTGATCAACATCATTCCAGAATTTTTTCCTCAACTTGCGTTCGGACCCGTCCGCCAGCATACGCACCCAAGCTTTCTTCCGTTCCATGTGGGGCGGCTCTGCTTTTCATCAAATCCTTCTCCTTCATCGCAAACATAGCGTTGTCGTCGTCGTCGACCATCTCGGTCCCCAACTGTTTAGGTAGGGGTTTTTGCAGACGTGTTCGGCTTTTGTCATTCGTTCCTTTTTCCCCCTGTTTAGTCAACAGACTAAGTAGCAACTCGATTGGTCACAACCTCTGTTCTACGACCTTTTTTTCATTGTGGAATGTTGACGTTGGTAAGATTGGGATTTTCTTTCACTTTTATCGCATGAAAATTGTGTATATTCGCTCAATCCATGGTCGTTCTTCGGCTTTCCCGATATCAACATCAGCGCCAAAAAAAAAACAAAAAAAAACAAAAAACGTTCTAGTCTTCATTTATTTCTTTTGTCCATTCTCTTGAAATTGAATAGAATTACGAGAATGAACACTTCTGGTGTTTTCATGTTGAAGTATGTTCTCCATTCAATCTGGTGAAGATCTTCTTGCCCGCATTCTTAACGAAATTGTTAGTCGCTATTTCGTTCTCTTCTTGCATCCAACAATAGTAAATAATTTTGGTGCATCTTTCGGTGGAAACTTTATTTATTTATTTATTTATTTATTTTTTTGTTCATGATCGCTACCTGTATTCCTTCGTGAATGGTCTGTTGACGATGTTTCACTTGCATGGTTTCTGCTTTAATGATTTCTGTTCGTCTTACTTGAAGACGGTTTCTATATCCTTCCTTTGTTTCATTACAATCCATATGGATTACGAGACCGCCTTCTCCCCCCCCCTTCCTCCCTCCCCAGCACACGCATTTTCTTTTGTTATTTCGTACGCAACATGTCAAATTTTTTGACTTCGCGTTGTTTTTTCATGTGCATTCTCGCATATCTCATCTTGTTTGGTGAATCTTAGGTCACTAACGTTAGCTGATGATTGACCTCGTGATCACTTTATGGAAAACA
>NW_022734790.1:209973-215655 GCF_011630105.1 Anneissia japonica | reverse complement strand
GAATGCCGTTGACTATAACTTGATATACTGTGTACATATATACATATATTATAATATACACCACTTCATCGAAATAAATAAAAAAAACTATAGATGGCGCCATACAATAAGCAAAATAAAGCACATAGTGTATCATGTATGATGACAGATATGGATACGTCGTAGGTTGCTGAACGAACGAATGCTCTCGTGTGTTAAAAAGATTAGATAACATAAAAAAAAAAAATTAGAGAAAATAAAAAAAAAAAAAAAAAACAACGAAATTATACTTTTAATGAGTTAAGTTTATTATTCCGATACAACATAATGAACAAAGACAAAATGACATGGGAGAATGAAAAGGGGAGTATTGATGGGTTGTGATGAATCACATGCAATAGATCGAAGCGGTCGACTTCGCCGCCGTTTGTTTGCGGCGGAAAGATGTGTTTACCGGAGCGGAGTTGCCCGGTCTGATGTGTCTATTTTATGTCTATTTTGTGTTGAATTCAGTCTAGATAGTAATTGATGAATTCTTGGTTGAACAGAAACCACAAAAAATGCTCAAGGTTCGACGGGAATGCCGTCACTTTCAACGACGTTTTCGTTAAAGATTCGATAGAAATGATCAATGTCTGGAGGAAAAAAATGAATCCCACGGTAGATATCACAGATTTGGTTAGGTGGCCGATGAGTCCGATAACGGTCCAATTATTTCTTGCTGCTAAAAGAGTGTACAAGATGATCAGCATAACCATGTCCACTTGAAGCAGATGGAATATCTCGTGGTTCGATGCAATTTGTAATTCTTCTATGACACATTTGACGGTAATTCTCAAAACTGCGTGAAAAAAATCGCAAATAAAAAAAACCATCACAATTTTCGCTATGCAGCCAATCCGTTTAGCCATTGTTGCAAAACAGAACGTACAAGACGATTAGTAAAGCGGTATTCTTTAGCAACTGGTCCGTTATAGCTAGCGGCTGGGTGTGCTCTATTATAACTAACTGGTGTCGATCAACGTCTAACGAGGAAATTAATTGGAATGTTCCCCCAGTCCCGTCATGTGAAATTTAAATAGATGGACGTCCATCGACGTCATCGGTATGTTTCTTCTACATCATGTGGCACCGATGATGTGTTGTGCATGATACCGAAAATGAATTGAAGCCTTCGTTCGAATAAGCAGGGTCCTATCCTTCAACACTGGCCCCAAAAAGTGTCGTCCTCATATCTCAAATCAATTTGTAAAAAATTTTTTTTTTCATCTCTGCGAGGTCCAAAAGTCACGGAACCTAGCTCACCCACGAAGCCCACCCTGTTTTCGTTCGATTCATTCCCAACGTTAAGAGATAGGTGATCAGTGTCCTATCCTTCAACACTGGCCCCAAAAAGTGTCGTCCTCATATCTCAAATCAATTTGTAAAATTTTTTTTTTTCATCTCTGCGAGGTCCAAAAGTCACGGAACCTAGCTTACCCACGAAGCCCACCCTGTCTTCGTTCGATCGATTCCCTCCTTAACGTTAAGAGATAGGGGTGCACGAATTCCGTCTTGAAAACCCGATTTCCGCTGTCTTCGTGGAACGAAAGATAGTCATTAGATTATTAACCTTATTAACAAACACACACATTAGATTGAACTACATTCTATATGATATTAATTCTTAATTATTTTTTCAACAGAACCGATCAGCGACAAAGACAAATCTTTCACATGCAATAAGGACATCTTCCTTATTCAAAAAGGCTACTAAACTGCCAAATTTACTGACCAACTACCGCAAAGATGTACTATCACAAGTGTCAACACAGTAGTCACTAATATTGACATAGGCCCCAAAGACAAAATTGCCCTCATTATTTACACTGATCTATGCCTATTATTACAATGCATAAAACATCATTATGTCAAAAACCCCAAAGTTTGATAATAATTCTTTCACCAAAAAAAATTATTCTGGCTCAAAAAACAAGAATTTTTGTAATTTGGCCTTATAATATAAAACATTTCTAAATGTGTACACCTACGTAACTGTTTGCAAGAAGATGCCTATTCTTTTATTAGTTGTTTTCCTCTTTGTTCATTAGTTAAAGTTATTAGTTTAATGTCAAATAAATATTATTATTATTAAGATGGTTGCTTTAGAGGCAAATAACAAGAAAGCATTTGATACATTTATTGTAGCAAATGACCTTGTGATTATGCAAGCTCTCATGCGATCCTTAAAAACCACAGCAGGGCTGACTTCCAGGACAGGAATGTATGAAGTGCAGATCGGCAATATGGCTGATGTTAAAATACTGCCTACACATAGAGGAGAGTACTGCAGAAAACATTTGTTACAAGTGAACAACATAAAGGTGCCTGATAGACAAGGAAGATACTGAGAAAATAATTGGAAAACTGGTTCATTCATCACACAGCATCATTACAGGCCTTACACCAGATTGCCAGGTTCAGCATTTTTACTCTGTGGTATAAAAACCCTGGTACAAAACATGGTAGATCAACAGGATGCATATTTTTTTACATTCAGGAGAAAAGACTGCATGTCTAATATAACGGCCAATGAGAATCAAAATAGGCACTAAATGGGAAAGCATTGATCCAAGCATATATTTCAGCGCTATTAACAGCTACTCAGAAGATACTCAGAAATCGATGTTTCAGAAATACCATACTCGCGTGAATAAGCGGCCCATTTGAATAAGTGCCCCGTTTGAATAAGTGCCCCGTTTGAATAAGCACCCCTTCTAATTTGAATAAGCACCCCTCATAAGATTTTCTTTTTAGCAAGTCAATAATCCAATCAATCCTGGGATTGTGGTTTTTGGCATGATTTGAGCTGTAGAGTGGGTGGAAAGCGCTTGTTTGGTACCAGTGTAGAGGTTATTCAATAAGCTTTCATCTCATTGGATAAAATATTCTACAGATCCTCATTGTAACCAATTATAACATTTTTAATTGATATAAACAAATTATATTTGGCCCTAACAACGGTGTCAGAAGAAGCACTCTGATTGGTTAACATGATATGATACAACAACCTACTGCATATGTGAGGTCTCACTACAAAATGAGTCTCATCGTTAGAAAATCAAAAAATGAGTTTATATTACATTTTGGTAGATCACATTAAAAGCTTTAATTTGGTCTTTGAATGGCTTCACTAGGATAAATAGATCCAGAGATGTGAGCATTTAAAGTTTAGGTGTATGGGAACAGGCTTTGAGAAAATCGGCCTCAAAGATAAACTAACCTGTACAAATAATAGGACTGGAATTACAGAATATGCGAAAAAAAACACTGTTTTAGTAAGAAAATTCACTTAAAAGGTACACAATCATAAAATATAAGTATGAAGTTAGTCAAAAACATTAAAATCAAAATTTTGTAAAAATGTTGCCTTTGACCTATTTTGGTGAATATCTCAATATGATTTCACCAACGATGCTTCTCATTTTGTGGTGAGACCTCACATATGTGCATGCTCAGATACACTTCGATCAAAACAAACACGTTCGCACATCAGCGCACACTGCAGTTGAGTGTCCGATATGGATGGTAAAGAAGAAGAACTCTGCAAAAAGTTGCGGTATTATCGAGAACAAATTGTTGGTGATGAAACTTGCGAGGAATTTGACGAGTTAATAAACGATTTTTTCGGTACCGATGTTGATTGTACTAGAGATGAAGATGAAGAAAACGACCTCTCAACTTCAGAGCCTGCCTTTGTGTTTGCAGACTCGGACGACGATGATGATGACGGCCAAATTTCCATAGTTTCTGACGAACATGAACATGGTTCCTCTTGTTAGGCCTAAATAACGATGTAGGAATATGATTAAATATACAAGTCGTCAGGAAATATGGGCAGGCCCTGTTCGGGCGCTTTATCAGCCGGGCAGTGGATTTGAAATCCGCAGACCCACTCTGGGGTCTAGTGCTGAAAGTGGCCAGCATCGCCGATAGACTCATAGAGAAGGAAGGGAAACTGCAGAGGCCAAGCGAAGACGGCTTCAGAGAGAAGTGGAGAGAATAGAAAAACCGGTGACTAGAGGTCGCAAATCAGAGTGTTCGCGATTGGAAGGTGAGATCCAGTCTAACGGGGCTTTGTCGGATTCGGTGACTGAGCTGAGGGATGCTAGAATGCGTTTGCAAGCCGTTGATGAAACAATAGCTCAACTCAAACTCCAAATAACCGAACTAAGGAGCGAGTTTAAAAAGGCAGAAGAACGGCACGACAAGAAAGAAAAACTGAAGAATATGCACCACTAATTGAAATTAGATATATCTTGTCAATTCAAATCTGCAATAAACTATCGTCGAAGAGATGCGCAAAAGACGTGCCCGATCATCGTTCTGTATCCAAAGAGAAACGTTCAAAGGTTTGCCACTAATAAATAAATGAATGTATGTATAAATATGAAATGATTTCAATGTATTTTAAAAAAATTTCAACGTGTAACAAACGGTTCCTTCGCCAAAAAGAGAGAAAAACGATGAAAATAGAATTCAGACTTAATTCAATAAAATTTGTAGTCAAATTATGTGGTGGTTATGATGATGTAGATGATGATGGATACTGAAGTGGCAGATCCGCATACTGTGCAACCTTCTCTGCTCCTTGGGGAGTATCCCTGGTCATTGCTGCTTGAACGCGTACTACCCATACATTCAATGCTATTCAATCCTACCAGGTACCCATATACTCCTTCTTGTACTTCTCTTCTTATCTCTTCTTACAGGAAATGCAGACATGTTGGATATCGATGGCTTCATTTGGTAAGTGTTTAACAGGCTAAAGAAATCTGACAGAAGGGTCATCCCATCTTGCACTGTGTGGGCAATTAGGAACAAGTTTCCAGAAGCTGGTGAAGACTACCCTGGGTTTTTTGATGCAATAGATGATGATGACTTTGTGTTGGAAGAATTATTTATAAATTGTTATGGAAAATACATGATAAGTCCATCTTGATTAAATGCAACAGATCTTATCTTATGTTATTAAGTACAGTTCCAAATGCAATGTTTTTTGTGTCTTCCCTACTCGTCTCATAATTGAAAATTTGAAGCCACTGCAGTATGAATTGCAATTTTGTGTAAACTAACTATAAATCCATACATTTAATATTTTGATAATAGAGTGTGTTAAATGCAGTGATATATATCGTAATACACGACTGCTTCAATGTTGCTTTATTCTGTGTACAGTAAAACAATTTTATATTAACTGCGAGTAAATATACTTGTAATAAAATATTTGCCATGTACAAGAATGGCAGAGATCCCAAGTCTCCCAAAAATCGCGGGTTCTCCCGATTTTTGAGGCCGTCTCCCGCCCTCCCGATTTTTATTAATCTCCCGATTTTTTAAAATATCCCGAAAATTTCACAAAAAATGTGATTTCCACGATGTCATAGAGCAATGAAACAATTCTTATCAATAAGCCAATATACTATGGCGCTCGCTCAGCCTTAAAATGTCGTAAACAAGACCAGGGAGTTGTTATTTAAGTTGTTTATCAAAATAACAACTCCATGGCAAGGCAGGCCTAGATCCGCGGTAGAATCACCTTGTTTATCCTGCATGTTACGATCTTTTTCAACCGCGCCGACCTCAATCAATGAGATGGCTGTCAGTTGAGTAAATAAATTTCAACAAATCAACGAAATTAGAAATCACATGGGAATGGATGCC
>NW_022734790.1:200434-209604 GCF_011630105.1 Anneissia japonica | reverse complement strand
TGCTAAATAAATAATAATATTTATAAATTTATATTTTAGGCCAACTGCAATGTGTAAACAAATGTAAAATTGTTAAATAGAAGTAAACAAATTGATGGAAATTGTTTGTTTTCTTCATTTTGTGTGATACTTTCATGTTGCACAGCGCATCGTTACAGGAGGCGATCGCTTCATGAAAAAAATCTCCCTATTTTTTGGTTTTCAAACTTGGGATCTCTGGAATGGTAAATTGTGTTTCAAAATATTTATTTAGTAACACAAGTACAGTAGTCTTGAATTTATGTACAGGACAAAATCCATCACCATCGATCTGCTGCAGCCTTGCATATTTGGGCTGACCCAAAACCAAAATAAAAGCTTCAATAGTACCAGCCAGAGAGGGAAGCCCAAAAGAAAAATATGGCTGAGCTCAGTTAGTAAAAGGAGCCGCCGGTATGGCGGTACTGATTCGGAAAGGGGTGTTATGGATATCTAACCATGCTGGACTCTTTAGAACTCAATAAAAACATATACTGTACTCAAGTGTATGCCTATACAAGGACAACAAAAGGCTGCAGTTTGCAAAAAGAAAGAGGAGGAAACTTGAGAGTGATAAAAAAGACAGTAGATGCACATTGGTTCAGAGAAGATTACGAGATGGGATGTGCTTGAACCAATTGCATAGGCCCAATAGAATAAATAATAAAACACAGTATGTAAATATTATTTAAAATATAATTCTGACATGTTCTATTGCTAAAAATAAAAAATTCCATAAATTAGTTCAAATTTTCAATGTACCTGTACTCATTGAACCTTTTCTGAAGTTATTTGATTGATATATTTTTCATTCAAGTCGGCGAAAATGACATTGGACATGTCCCTGTTGTTGGTATTACCAGAAACATTATTTCATATGTTAATTTCTTGCTGATGGGCGTTGGTGTCTAGAAAGTTATCATTGGACAACTCAAACTGTTGCCCTAATAGAGCAACCACTAACTTCTTCACTAACTAATATGGTTCTTGAGGCCACATTTAAAGAAAGGGTCGATGTGATACTTTGGAAAGACTTTTGAAAGACTATATTCATCTAGTGCATAAGACAACCTAATTGATGTACACGGAGTAGGCTAAATTCATTTCCTGCCTGCCAACAAATGATATGTAACTACCTTCCTACTTTTTGCTTCAATGTAATTTAGTGTTGATGCTATTGCAGTGAGGTATTTAACATATCATAATTTCAACTAGAGTGCTGCAGTTCACATTATTTTAAGGCAATATCCAGGTATATTTACAATGATCAATACGGGTAGCATATAGATTTCAAACAAGCACTATAATGCCAAAAAATGCATTTTTCTTAAGTGTCACATCAATTATTTAAATTTGCTGAATATCTGATGTAGGCTAAATTTTTTAAATGTCATTTTTTTTCCAGCCAAAGATTGACTTATCAGGGAAATAATTAGCATCGACCCTTTCCAGTTCAAGGGGAAAACGCAGCAGCAAGGAGAAAGTGTAAAGATATTGTCAATAACCTGGCTCCATCTTTCTTCCCCACAGGCTGGGAGAGAAAGGTAGAACATCGATACTCTTTAATATTCAATTTAAAACAAAAAGTGATTTTATTATTAATCATTCAGATCAACTACCGCACTGATGAGATAATTACGAAGAAGGCCTGAACAGTGTGATCAGCCTCCTGCATCATTTTTTTCAATAACTATGGTATTGGCAAAAAACATATGCTAATTAATTGTGACAACTGTTGAGCCAGAATAAAAACAATTAGATGATGGATTAAATGTTGTGAAGGATTAATAAAGGCTCATTTGTTTTAGCATACAAAATTTGTTTTTTATTGAAACGCGAATTAAGGAAAACTAAGCTAGACAGTATGGTTCAAAATTTGAACCGATAGTGAGGCAATGCTTCGAAGACATAACAAACTGTAAGGTAGCCACAACAGGACTTGTTTGTCGGCCACAAACAGGTTAGTTAGGTGGCAGTTTGGTTGAACCTGTAGCGAGGCAATGCTTCGGAGATATAACAAACTGTAAGGTTTCCACAACAGGACTTCTTTGTTGGCAAAAAACAGGTGCCAGTTTGGATGAAATTATTGATGAAGAAACAATATCAGAAATAAAATGTTTATCAAGATGTGTAAATGTAAATTGTTTGGAGTGAAGGCGATTGATGAAGTTGGTCATGTCATGAAGTCTGGAAGGGATTGGGAGTGGAATTTCTAGGAAAACCTTCGTTATTCAAGATCACTGAAGCACTTGAACCTTAACTTTCGTCATGCTTTACAGGATGCTCTCACACATTGTTAAAACAAGTAGCAATAAACAGTTAGATATTGCTACTTGCAAAGTTTATCCTGGAACATTTTTAAAAACTTGGTCGGACGTGCAGACCATGTCAACGTGATGCTGGTAGCTGGTAGTCCCATTAATTTTCGTACCAGTTATCGGTGAACCATTTTATAAGATTGTCTGATAAACTATGAGTCCATTGCGATTATGCAACCCACTTTCCAGACGCTACTGCTTTGTTAAACTGAGTTCGAAAACATAGCCAATAAATTAGTATTAGTACACTTGTTGAATGATACAAGCACGTCCTTGTTACAAGTAACAGCTTGGAGGCATTAAATAGCAAATATAGCCCAGAAAAGGTTATTATAAAATGCTATATTTAGTGAAATGGGTGCTTCTTAATCCCTATTAACCTTTATTTAGCTATAGTTGATACACTGCAATTACCATGCTTTTAATTGCTATTTTAATGTTTAGACCAATATTGAAGTAGCTAAATTCATTCAAATCCATGATTTGCCTTTAATTTATGGATTTGGCCAATGTCTGACTGTTAAGCAAGTGTGCTCTACTGACTTAAAATATTGAAAAGGGCCAATTTCAAAAATTACTCTGTTATAATTAATTATTAATTGTTTTCGGATGTAGCTGAAATGATTATTATAAATTTGGATGAGGTGTGTAATTATGTTTTAAAGCCAGGCTCCGGAGAAAAACATTTTTTGATATGATGTATGTAGTTTTATATTATCATCATAAAGAATATTAAAATAATTCTTGTTCTTTAACTTCCATGAAGATGGTTTCCATAACAATTTTTGATGCATAACAAAAACTGGGCACACTAGATAGAGAAGGATATTCTATCTTACAGAACTTGGTAGTTGCTACGGTGACTTGTAATGTTAATGAAAGAAAATATTTTGTTTCCCTTAGCTGGTTGAACAAAAATAGTTGATGGTCTTAAAATATCAGAAAGTCCTAAAATATCAGAAAGACAGAAGGCACTTCAGAATTCTCAACACTTCATATTTTAATGGCGTAGACAAGGTAGTACAAACCACATACAGTACGTACTATTGATAGAACTAATTGTGTACTCTATAAATAATAGACAAATCACATGGTTGTAACTTTACCATGAAGAAACACTATTTGGATTGTCATTCACTGAGAATGGTCCACTGAAATCCTATTTTATTATTGAACAAGATTAGAGTTGTAGTTGTAAGGTAAATAGCTAATTGAATGGTGATCCTTCAAGTATGAGAAAATCAAACAAAATGTTATACACAGAAAAAACATTGTTGTCGCATGTTGCTGATATTTTAAATTTTACAAACGTCTAAAACACTGAGAGGAAAAGGCGATTGGAAAAACAGCATAGAAGAGCATAAAGAACTAATAAACAGATTATTCGACGTGTCTAGGAGGAAGCTTGAAAAACTACTAAAAGGTGTGATATGGATCTTTGAATTAAAAAATAGAAGTGGATTGCCATAGGTGGCAACTCGCCTCAAACTTGAAGTACTTGGAAGTAGGTATAAATATGTATTTAATTAGAGGGAGTATTATAGTACAAACTTGATGTCCCTAATTCAAAAACATATTTAAGCACTATTTATTCAATTAAAATTTTTATTAATGACTAAAATATGTGCTTTTGGTTTCTTCAATTAATCAATTAATAAATAAAATACCATTTGTATTGTCTTCCAAACTTAATGCGTGAATTTACCATGAACATTTTAAAAGTGTTTTTTAAACAAATATTGCACAAAATCAATATACTAGTTGTAATGCTTTTATATATAAATTTATTTTTTATTTTAGCAAAGAAAATAACCAAGTCAATGTCAAAACAAATGCTGTATGGTTTTTTTTCAAATGTTGCAATAACAAATAATAAACAGAATATAACCATTCTGAAAATGATGACAAATATCAATGTCCACCATCCACATACTATGTTTGCAGTCATTTTCTCTATATGTAAACAGTTTAATGCAAAAGAATAAGTTGGGAAATGTACTTAAAACACAGTGATTTCCATTGTACATCTTGTTTGATACTGTAATGTGTGAGCAATTAGTTATGACATCTGTTGATCTTCAATGTACTACACAAAATATATTTCGCATTCATGCTGTTTTATTGTCCAATATGCAGATGCTCACCACATAGGTTCCTGGGAACTACAGTATATTATAATGAATTTCACGTGTTGCTCCATTAATTAAAACACTTTTCTTGTTTAATTTTTTAATGGTGATAGACGACATAATAACACCAAGCAGTAATGACTAAGAAGCTCCACTTTGAGTTATTCTGTCCAAAAATTATTTCTTTGACATTGAGAATTAACTGGCTAGTTGTTGAAGTTCAAGTATAAAATTATCAAAATTTTATATCGGCTGTTGCATTAGATCAGTAGATCTAATTCAGTTGCTGTTTGCAATAATTCCTTGAGGTTCTCTGGTCAAAGATGTGTCATTGTTGTACAAGCATTTTATTGCTTGCAACATCTCTCTCTTGGCCGTAAACGTCGATTTCGACGATTTAATGTTAGAAACGTCATTTCTTCTAGTGATTACAATTGAATTGAATTGGTCAACTCTGCAGGGTGGGTGGGTTCGTTCAGTTGCCAAGGCAGAAATAGCCTGCATGCCCTTAGCAGCCACCGGTACTTGTACTTGTAGTTTGATGCCGATGCTCCCTTCTTTTATTACAGAAATGTATATAATTTTGTGCGGATATGTGTTTTCCGTTTGATATTGCATTGCGCCATTCTGCTCTGTCTTGTGCAATTTCCTCCCATGTTAATATAGGGATGTCAAAAGCAGCAAGATCATGTTTCAGCACATCCTTAAAACGGAGCTTTGGTCTGCCACAGGGACGAGGTGAGTCTGCAATTTGCCCATACAAAATATTTTTGGGGATCCTTGTTGTGTCCTGCCTGCACACATGACCAGTCCAACGAAGATGACAAGCCATTAACACTGAATACATCAACAGTCCCTGTTACTTCTAAGATTTTGTGTTCCTCAGATACTCCTAAAATGGGTCGAAGACATCGGGAATGAAATGAATTCAGACGATGCATATGCATGGCTGGGGTATTTCTATAAGAAATACACTGCTGTTAACTGTATGCTTACAACATATAATAACCATATACAGTACAAGTTTTGACATTGAATCCATATTTGTACACTACATCTGTGGCAACTCGCCTCTTGCTACACATGCAGTTTAATCTTTGATATTAAAATTTTGATACCAATACATATTAAACTTATTCATCCTTTGCTAATTCTTTCAAGCTAAATTATAATTGGTTCCAAAAGCACTGCAAACTAAGTATTTTGACAATGATGGCAACACTAGAAAGCACTTCATGGCTGTTATAATATAACAATAACTTCAAATTTTGGCAATCAAAAAACACTTGAGAGAATCAGAAATATATAGTATGCTGGTTGGAAACTATAACCGTCTTTAATGAAACAATACTATTGTACTTATATTATTATTGGGATGAAATTATCTTTTTAAATGTTTATAAGAATTCAGAAAAGCCTGAGGAAGCCAAGAGAAGGTTAGAAATAGAAGGTTGCTTAATAAAATCTTCAGCAGATGTGCTTCAGAAGATAAACCAAAAGCCAAGTGTTGCAATTGTAGCCTTACATACATTTTAATTTTGTATTATATAAATGTTAATAAACAAAATACAGCAAATGAAAGTGTGGATTGTGGACAAATTTTAATATTATGTTTCTGTAGTATATTATGATTGTAAATTTTTAAAAATGGCTGGAAAACCATTTTTATCTATTAATAAATTTTTTTTTTTATTTCGATAAAATCGTCATTCATAGGCAAAATAAAAATGTATACAAATATATATGAAAATCTACAGTATACAAAAATATTAAAAATACAATAAAAAGTAGAGGACAACCAGGACATGCAAACAAAGGAAAAACTGCACTTTATTTATTTATGTTTTTTTTTTTTTGTTAAAGTGCAGAAAAAGTTCAAAACAAGGGTTCAGAGATCTAGCTCAGGAAAAAGCGAACAAAATTTGGTGTAACCAGGGGAAAAAATATTGTAACATTGAAAAAAACATTGGCAATTTGTTAGAGTTTTCATTACATGGAAGATAAATATTAAAATATTAAACTGACAACACTGTAGGGGTATAACCCTGACCTACAGTACAGCCCACAATTACCGCCTTTGTACCACGCGTGACTGTCGTGGTCGTGGCATGGACGTTGCACTGTCACGCAGAACATTAGCCTCGCGGTAGCCACACGTGGAGTTAGCACAAGATAAACAACATGGTAACAAAGTTTATCCTACATAAAAAGATTTTGTTTATTTTTTATAAACAGTTAAAGTCGTTACCCAAATTTTACAAAATTCAGGGTTGGCATTTTAGTTTTTTTTTTTTCCCTTGACTACAACAAACAATATTTTTCTTTGAGCAAATAAGACTGAAATAGCCTTGGTCAGGCTAGGGGGCCAAGGCAAAACCTATTTAAAGATGCATGTAAGCAGGATACTAAAAGATGCATCCATCAGCCATAAATGACAAGCAATATCTGTAGCAGCATGCAAGAAATTCTGTTGGCTAACAACATTCTGAAGTTTTACACAGACCAAATAAAACAAAATATTTTCTTTCACCACATTCGCTTAGCATCTGACGTCCTCAGTCCCTGTTTAAAGGAATTTCATTCTCCAACTATTACACCGTCTTTATTGTTTACCTTTTTTAAAGGAATTTCATTCTCCAACTAGTACACCGTCTTTATTGTTTACCTTTTTTTTTTGGTGGAGGGGGAGAAGGGGGAGATTTTTTTTACATTTTAATTTATGCTGTCATGCATGACAGTTGATTATCACTTTAAACAACTTTCAAATGGTTTGAAATGTAAACTATTACAGGTGAGGTATATACAATGTTTCCTGAATATTACGACTTAGTTTAAATTTATAATAAAGCTGTTTTGACTTGTACAGATGTCATTTCTTATGAATGCTTTTGTTTCTCCTACTTATTGTAAATGCATATCAGCCATGTGCAGAAGACTGTTTTGGTAAGTTTGTAAACCTGCATAAATAAAATAATAATAGTAAACTAAATTTTTTGGGGTTAATAGGAAATAAGAAGCTTAGAAAAGTCATCTTAATGCTATTATGCAAGGCAAAAAAACATGTTCAGTGTAGGCTACTCAATATTTTTCACTCATAAAAACAAGAAAGGAATAATTTTCCAGACAGGGGAGGAGACAGGGGCGGATTTAGGGGGGGGGGGGCGGCCCGGCCCCGGCCCTCTCCTTTTGGGAGGTAAAAAAAAAAGAAAAAAAAAAAGAAAAAAAGAAAGAAAAGAAAGAAAAAAATGATAGGCCACAACACCTCAAATGCTATTTTTGGGCGTCTAGAACACAAAAATTTTGTGGGGCATTGTTGTCTCGATCAGCCCAAATTTCAGCCCCCCCTTTTGGACATCTCTGGATCCGCCCCTGGGAGATGCTTTCAAGTCAAGAACAGCAGTGCTTTTTTTTTTAAAGAAGAAGTAACAGTTCCGTACTCCTGCCAATAAGCGACCAGGCACTTAAAATATTTTTTTTGGTACTTTTTAAGGTGTTTATTCAAACTAGGAGGGGCGCTTATTCACGCAAATACGGTAGTGGAGAGGATATCGCTATTCAGACGACAGTTTCATAACACAAACAACAATCATTTTTTTTCAAGATGCAATAGACCTAGTTACTAGTTCTTGAAATTTCACAAAGAACACAAGTTGGATGTTAAAAATTTAATATTTATGTTAAATGTTTGTCAATAAAAGTAACATATTGACAGAACTGGCTTTATTCTTCAATAACATGTCATTTTTAACTATATTAAGTATTTGCAGAGAAAACACAATTTAAAAATGTGTTGCAAAACCACATTGATCTATTCAGAATAAGATTGCTTCATGGCCATTAAAGCTAGTGTTCCCTGCAGGTGTTTATGAAATAACCAAAATAGTTAGATTATAAGATGCAATTAGACTGAAATGACTATAACGAATCTGATGTATATTTAAACAAAGAACGTAATTTATTTTGAAGTTTACCATCTGAGTTTGAACAGATATTGATTCAGCACATTATTTATTAACTCTATGCAGCATTTTATATATCTTGATAATTTATAATTTATAGCATTATTATTACTTTAACTTAATTATTAACAGAAAATATGAATGAGACGCAAAGCATTGTATCACTGTGAATACGGTAACAATAAACAGGTGCTCAAACTCCCTGCAAATGATCACAAAAATTAGCTATTTAAATTACAAGAAAGCCTATTCCCATGTTCAGGAGGAAAGACTTGAATCACTAATCTACACTTTGCAGGTTATCAAAAGTACCTAATTCAAGTACAACTTCAACATCAGCAACATTTAATTCCTAAAATGGTATATCAATTAAAATCATACCTAAACTAATAATATATAATAAAGTAAAGTTTACTCACAGAAATTATCAGCAATGAATAGTACACATACTGTCTCTTATACACATCTAGATGTGTATAAGAGACAGACAGTTGATTATCACTTTAAACAACTTTCAAATGGTTTGAAATGTAAACTATTACAGGTGAGGTATATACAATGTTTCCTGAATATTACGACTTAGTTTAAATTTATAATAAAGCTGTTTTGACTTGTACAGATGTCATTTCTTATGAATGCTTTTGTTTCTCCTACTTATTGTAAATGCATATCAGCCATGTGCAGAAGACTGTTTTGGTAAGTTTGTAAACCTGCATAAATAAAATAATAATAGTAAACTAAATTTT
>NW_022734790.1:192372-200025 GCF_011630105.1 Anneissia japonica | reverse complement strand
CCTTAACAATACATGATTACCCGTCGTTTGCCGTCAGTTTGCAGCTTACACTGTTTTTACAAGGCTAACGAAATACCATGATAGAAACACAAAATAGGCCTAGGCCTAGTGATCGTGAAGACAGTAAACATCAAACGTTTAGGGTAAGCTTTTTTGAGTAGTATTTATTTCATTTCATATCAAAGAAAGCAGCACACAGTACGGTATTACTCCTTGTTTGTCAACCTTTTTATGGACTGGATATATCCATGTTAATTGATTAGGCACTCATTGCAAAACGAAAAAAACTCAGAGGGGGCGTTTATTAGAAGAGGGGCGTTTATTAGAGACAATACGGAAGCAACGTCGTGTCCGACGCGGACCACGCTTTTTGCGTACATATTCATTCTTCGTTTGTAGTTTTGTAGGCTACCATCATCATGCCTAGAAGTTGTGTTGCTGTTGGTTGTCACAACCACAGCCTTTTAAGAGAGGTTTTTGTTTTTCGAACTACCAAAACGACATCGTAGCCCCGAAATGCAGTAATTGTTTCAATTTGTTTTAAAAACCTTTCTTTCAGATGAAGTAGTGACCCTTATTTGATGATATTTTGAGGGAGTTGGCTGCCCAACTATGAGATGATTTACCAATCAACCTCTTCAACATCTGGAGAGGCAAAGCCTGGGAAGAAAAATAAGACTATGTGCAGTATGAAGAAGAAAAAGTATTCCTATAACACATACTTTGTAATAGAACACTATTTTTATATATATATGTATTGCCTACTTGCAAATTTCTGACAGCTCTTAAAATGGATATGAAATGGATTTTCAATTTTTTCCATTTGAAAATAACATTTTTATAATTATTAGGTTGTATTAGAATGGTTTTGTAAATTTCGCACAAATAATGACTCAAGCATGGCAAGCTTTGCAAATCTAAAGAGCCGGTCGTCAGCGATGCGTATAAGTACAAGACGTTCAAGAAGTTTTATCGCGACAAATTTTTGCTTCGTAATCCCATATCTTGATCTCTATATTTGATAGATATTATATGATGTCTGACCTATCAGAAGATACTGACATTGATTTCGACGACGTAAATGAATTTGAAAACATTTTCGCAAGGAAACAAGCTGTGCGATTAATTGAAAACGAACCTAGGCTAGCGGTGGTAGATGGAGCGGAGGCACGCGAAGAAGTACTCCTCCCAGCTGGCGTGGCTGAAATGCAACGTAAAGCTGACAGTTTAGTTGCATTTGGCCTACCACGTAATCTTCATTTACGACAAGGAATAGAATGGTGGTGTGAAATAATAATTTTAAAAATCATCATGGTTATCGTGTGTCTAGGCACAAACCTACTTGGCAAATTGATGGCATTTTAAACAACTATCAAAACTTTGCGTGTTTCCGGCGGTCCAGGCGAGTTACCGAACTTCATTGAGAGCTGGCGACCGTGTATGTAGGGAATCGTAATGGCGGAAGCTGTTTACTTCCGTATTGTCGATATATTTTATAAAGTCGCATTTTTCATAAAATATTGCATTATCATGTTTTATTATTGCATTTGTGTATTTGATTTATACATTCATACAAACTTGGTAAGTGTTTATGAATTCTGAAGTCCATTTCATATCCATTGTAATATCAGCATGACTAAGAATCTTAAATACCAAGCTATCTCTACTCTCTTGGTATCCAAATAAATAAAACAAAGCAGTTTACTTTTGCTTGTTTGTCTGTCAATGCAATAAATTATCTAAAGCAAGGTGGATTCAATGGTTAGAGAAGTATGATGCAATAACTGTTCTGAATAAAGGTGCCTTCAAAACACATTTTTATATTTATAGTGTCTACTTGCACATATCTGCCAGCTCTTAATATCAGCATGACAAATAATCTTAACACCAAGCTATAACTCTCTACTCTCTTGTAATGCAAGGTGGATTCAATGGTTAAAGAAGTATGATGCAATACCTGATCTTAAGCAAGGTGCCTTCAAAACACTCTTTTTATATATAGTGCCTACTTGCAAATTTCTGCCAGCTCTTAATAGCAGCATGACTAAGAATCTTAAACACCAAGCTATAACTCTCTACTCTCTTGGTATCCAAATAAATAAAACAAGGGAGTTTACACTTCCTTGTTTGTCTGTTAACTCAATAACTTATTTAATGCAAAGTGTATTCAATGGTTTAAGAAGTATGATGCAATACCTGATCTAAAGCAAAGTGCCTTCAAAACACTCTTTTTATATAGTGCCTACTTGCAAATTTCTGCCAGCTCTTAATATCAGCATATACTATTAAGAATCTTAACCATCAAGTTATAACTCTACTTTGTTGGTAGCAAAATAGCTATGCTATAGTGAGATGCATTCAATGGTTGAAGAAGTATGATGCAACCTGGTCTGAAGAAAGGTGTCTTCAAAGGTTTAACAAGTCTTTGACTTGTAAAGTGGCATTCCACCAGTTATGAATAATATCAGTTCTTTTGAAGCTTTCCAACACTTTAAGGAATCCAAAGAGCATGAACCTATAGTTCATCTGTAGACACTGTTGTAGTCATAAATGCATAATAAAAGATAGAATAAATGAACTTACAAATGAAGTTTTTAGCTTTGACGACTGCAATTAATATAATAATACCTATAATCAACTGCTCTTTGCAGTGCAATATCAAAATTTTGTCAGTAAATATCAAATTTTTGTCAGTAAATGGTATGTGTGAATTTGGGCTGTTTTTTTACAAGATCCACTTATTATCACTAGAAGACATCTATACTAGCATTTGTGTTGTAGCGTTTTATGCTTTCATAATCCAAAAAAAGTAAACCATATTTTGTTTACTACATTTTCATAGCACCTTGATAGGATCGATGTGATGCTACAAGTTTTACCAACCATTTAGCAAATGGCTTCTACCTCCGATGGAATTACACAAATAGCCCAAGAGCTATTGATTGGAAGCATGTAGACATTCAAGCTCCTAACAACAGTGGCTCAAAGTATTTCTGTTAGAAGGGCCATCATTACTGAAAACATGTTGTTGACAGCTAAACGTCTAGGCCTAAAAATATGGACAGAAGAGTGTCCAGCCCTATATGAATTAGAACACAAGCATTTCACAATCGGGATGCAATAATATATTTGACGAAATTTGTCAGAAGTTGGGTTGCAAACATGAGTACACTCTTGTAATCTAGGGATTGTGGCAGGCCTCAATTCTCGCATTAAAAATTGTCCTATACCACCATACCAAAAAAAAAAAAAAAAAAATCATTTTTGAAATTAACTTGCCCATTTCAACAGAAATATAGTGAAACCCATCATTTTACAGAGACAAACGATAGAAACACTTCACTGGTGGAAGAGTTTTATTATTCATATTATAATTTTCCAGTTCAAAAATCAGTACACACTTTTCAAATTCAATAATTTCTAAGCTCAAGTTAATTGTTATGTTACTACTAAATGTCCAAGTTAATTTCCAAATTACTTTTAATGATTTAAAAAAAATTAATTTCAACAGGACAATATGTCTGCCTTATCAGCTCCAAATATCTTCTTTGTGTGATTTTTAGATCTCTTGCTGTCCATTATGACATTGTGTCCATGCAGAATGATTTTCTTCGCAGGTAAATTAACAGTATTTGAGAGATGAAGGTATTACAACAAGGAAAGCGTCAAACCAGGTGATTAGCTATTTGCACCAGTTTTTAAGACAATTATGGACTTGGAGAAAAGCACTTCATCCTGAACGCCAACAACATTATGATGAGATATCTCATGTGGCGAGTTAAAATGGACTGAATACTACTATTATGTCATTTCTGTGTGCTGGTCACACAAAATTTTCACCAGACTGGTGCTTCGGACTTGTGAAGCGACAGTACAGGAGGACTTTTGCTTCGTCTTTGCAGGACATTGCAAATGTAGTTTTTGATAGTTCAAGTAAAGGATCGAACATTCCCTGTTTTTGTTGGGGATTAAAATGTAAAATCATCTGTGCCATTTTATGCATGGGATGATTTTTCCAATCCACATTTTAGGCCATTAGTTGGTATAAAGTCACTGCATCACTTTAGGATTGACCAAAGTAAACCTGGGTGTATCTTTGTAAAAGGTAAAGGTAGTCCCGCATCCATTACTGTAAGAAAGATATTTTTGAGATTGGGAGAAGAGTTGGGATGAGTGATGAGCATGATTTTCTATTCAAGAAAGGCCCTTAGACATTGAGCCAACAAATGATGCCCAGTAACTACAGATTCATACAGCCCTCGAAATTAGCGTCGGCATTCGGCAATGCCGACGTATTTGCCGACGCTTTACAAGCGTACCACGGCACTATTTGCCGAGGCTCATTTTTTGGCTCGTTTGTATTGTAAGATAGTCCTAAGCTCTTTCAGATGAAGTAGTGATCCCCCTATTTCATGATATTTTGAGGGAGTTGGCTGCCCAACTATGAGATGATTTTACACCAAGCAGCCTCTTCAACATCTGGAGAGGCAAAGCCTGGGAAGAAACATAAGACTATGTGTTGTATGAAGAAGACAAAGCATTCCTATATAATACATACTTTGTAATAAAACACTATTTTTATATAGTGCCAAGCAACACCAAGCTATCTCTAATCTTTTAGTATCCAAATAAATAAAACATGGCAGTTTACTTTTGCTTGTTTGTCTGCTAAAGCAATTTAACTTATCTAATGCAAGGTGGATTCAATGGTTAAAGAAGTATGATGCAATACCTGATCTTAAGCAAGGTGCCTTCAAAACACTCTTTTTATATATAGTGCCTACTTGCAAATTTCTGCCAGCTCTTAATATCAGCATGACTAAGAATCTTAAACATCAAGCTATAACTCTACTCTCTTGGTATCCAAATAAATAGAACAAGGCAGTTTACATTTCCTTGTTTGTCTGTTAACTCAATAACTTATCTAAGGCCAAGTCAAAAAAAAAAAAAGCATGTTTCTCGTCCCCGCCCACTTCCGTTTTTGGGGCCGCCTCAAATTTTTTGTTATTTATTATTTTTAAATTTCAGAAAAACAGATAAAAAATTAGCCCAAAAAACCCCATAAATACCCTATTTTCGGTAAATACATCATGCACCAAAATCTTCATGGCCTATACATATTGTTCTCCAACATTCACTATGATAATTGTGAATTTTAATACCTGAAAAACGATGTCTAGTGGATGGCCTAGGCCAGGACCACATTCGTTGTGATGCGCGACCGCCCGCGTGATTCCAATCTCTCAGGCTGGCAATGATTGGCCGTACAACATCGCAGATGCGAGCAAGGTTGTAGGCCTAGCCTTTGTTTAGGCCTAGATTATTATTGATAAAAAAAAAACAGAATATTTGTAAATCAGTAGATCGACCAATAACCGCCTGATAAAACAACTTTCTCAATTTTGTGATATATTTTCGTCACAGAATCTCTCATTAATTAAATCATTCTCTAGGCCTGTATTCCAGGAGTTAAAAAAAAACAGAAAAACAAAACCGCATAAAAACGACTGGGACATGTAGTCTATGGCATTTGGCGAAATACGTATTTATTGCCAAGTGGAATGCCTTGGTGGGGAATAATACTGAATGTACTGAATGCACTGACCAAAGATAAGAAAAAAAAAAAAACCGGACGCTGTGTTTCTCTCTCTCTCTCTTCATATGGCCGGACCCTTCGGATGTCTAGGTGTTTTTGAATTCATTTTAGAAGAGCATATGCTCAAGGGTAAAAACCTTAAAGCCATGGTATGCGAGATCGATTGAAGAAAACGAATATGATGGTTTTCAGACTTCGTTGTTGGATATCTTCAATGCTTTTTCCAATGGAGAATTCGACGAAGGAACCGACATTGATCAAACAACAACACTGTAAGTACAGTGGCTGTCTTGACGTGATAGGACTAGGAGAGCCCTAGGCAAGGCCTATATGTAGTGCCAGTGCCTGGACTATTGGTAAATAAACCTGACCTCCGACCCTGTGATGTCACGGACCACGTTGTCTGGAGCCGGAGGCGCCGAGAGACCTCACTTCGACTTGGACAGTCACATAGTGAACATTACAAGAGCCTTGCTTGGATTTACTTACCTTGGACGTTTTCCCAGAAGTAGCATTCCTGGACGTTTTCCCAGAAGTGACATTCCTGGACGAGTTATGGTAAGTCTCGGCAATAATTGTTTTTGTTCGTAATTGTACTGTAGTCTTAAGTAGTAGTCAAACAACCTGTGGAGCCTAGCAAACTCTACATATATATAGCGAATAATAAGTTGTCAAGACTTTAAGTAGTGTCTAGGCTAATTATAGCTAGGTACTTTTTAAGGCCTATATGTCAGATGTACGTAAATCATAGGTGGGCGGGCCTAGCCTAGTTTGGTCTTGCCCACACATCAACTACCGCACAAACAAGATACCTGTTCGCAGTAACTTCGCCGCGGTTGGGTGCAGCGGTACAGAACGATTGAAACGAAAGCTCTGTCATGTTTGGATAGAGGAATTGATGATACACAAATTTTCACGTGTGCATTGGTGTCAAAAGTATATATTTAAATTTTTCATGGATTAAAAAATATTAAATATAGGTGTAGGCCTAGGTCATTAAAAAAGATGTGGCATTTGTTTTTAGTCAAATTCAAAAGCAAGAAATGATGAAAATAGGATTTGACCTTTGACCCTCAATAATTGTAAATTCATTTTACGTCATTAACAATTGCGGTGGGGTGGGGTTCGTACTTTAAAACATACTCTGTAGACACTACCAGCCAGGAATAGTACAGTAGGTACTTTTAGCATGGTGCAATAAAAAAAATCCATTGATTTTTTAAAAAAAACTGTGTCCATCAAAAAATGTTTACATGCTGAATTATTATCATCATTTATAATGAGAACAATTCAATGTGTTTGTTATTATCATTTCTTTAAAAAAGAGTGGCAGATCCCAACACTGGCAAATTTTCTTCTAATTATTCAACTTTGATAATTGATTTTTAAATGCACAGGAAACATTTTCACTGGCTTTTTAACAGCAGTGAACTTGACTAATAATTTTGTTCCTTTGTTTTTTAAATCAGGACTTGTATGGAAAGCAGGATACTGAAAAGCATGCGCCATCGAAAATAGACAAAGCCACAGTATGCCATTCGCTCCATCTGGACAGAAAGCCCGCAATGTTAAAATGGTACAGTAGTTCAGGTAGGTAGAGTAAATTCAGTTCATTGTAAAGTGTATTATATTATTGAGGAATTGTAAATATTCAATATTAAACTGTCTTTAGATATTAAATTAATGTATGGTATGTATTCTATATACTCTAGTTTGTCCAAGATTGTGAACTGAATGAATAATTTGTGAATGTGTTCTATAGGACTTCAATACTGTACTTTGGCTTGCTTTTGTTAAAAGTAGGTACCGGCAAGGAAGTGTAAACTATGCAGGTTTTTAGTGGAATTTCCGGAAACTGGAATAATATTCATCTTTTTTAATTGAGTCTCTCTTGAAAACTATTGATCAAATAAAATTTTAAACACCTTTGTAAAGCTTATTTCATTATCTTTCATATGGTACTAAATATGTTCAAATCCATTCACAATAAACATATATAAAACGTACTAGAAGTATAGTCACTCAGTAGAGAATTGGGTTAGTGAGTACAGCAAACC
>NW_022734790.1:179393-192306 GCF_011630105.1 Anneissia japonica | reverse complement strand
GCAAAAATATTTTCTCCAATAATTGGGCTTCAACTAGGTACCAAATTTAAAGTATTTCTGCCCTATTTTGATATCTAAAAATCGCTAGGAAACTTTTTCAAAACTTCAGATCTAATTTTGAGCTATTTTTCGTGTGATTACCCCAATAAAAATACCCATCAAAATAAAGCTTAGGATGTAAGCTTTTCAAAGAAGAAGGAAGGAGAACGATTGATGGAACGGCGAACCGCCGCCGCCAGAAAATCGATGCTCACTTGTTTAACTCTCTGTGTACTGGTCACACAAAATTTTTACTAGACTGGTGCTTCGGACTTGTGAAGCGACAATACAGGAGGACTTTTGCTTCGTCTTTGCAGGACATTGCAAATGTAGTTTTTGATAGTTCAAGTAAAGGATCGAACATTCCCTGTTTTTGTTGGGAATTAAAATGTAAAATCATCTGTGCCATTTTATGCATGGGATGATTTTTCCAATCCACATTTTAGGCCATTAGTTGGTATAAAGTCACTGTATCACTTTAGGATTGACCAAAGTAAACCTGGGTTTATCTTTGTAAAAGAGTGGCATGATAGCGAAGAAAATTGAAATCAAACTGCTAAAGTCAGAGTTTCTAACTGGTATGCCTGATAAAATTCCACCACAAGGCTTAAGTGATGCAAGAAAAAAATATCTGTATGATGAAATCCGTGAATTCTGTAGGAAAGATACTAGAGACCGTGTGTGCTCAGACCCTTAGTAAAAAGGGGAATTAAATGTTTTTAAATTAAAAGTAAATAAAATAGTGTTAATGCAGATCACTATTCTACTGTGTATTAAAATAGTCTGCCAGTGATCTTTGTATTGAATAAGACTGCTTCCAGGATGCGACTGGCATTAGTGGAAGGAAAGTATACTGTATACTGAAGTTAAATGGATAATAAAAATGTGTTTTAAAAAATTATTTTCAATGGAACAATATATCTGCCTTATAAGCTCCAAATACTGTATCTCCCTAGTGTGATTTTTAGATCTCTTGCTGTCCATAGGACATTGTGTCCATGCAGAATGATTTTCTTTGCAGGTAAATTACCGGTATTTGACAGATGAAGGTATTACAACAAGAAAAGGGTCACACCAGGTGATTAGCTATTTGTACCAGTTTTTAGACAATTATGGACTTGGAGAAAAGCACCTCATCCTGAACGCCAACAACATTATGATGAGATATCTCATGTGGCGAGTTAAAAAAATTGACTCAATACTTCTATTATGTCATTTCTGTGTGCTGGTCACACACAATTTTCACCAGACTGGTGCTTCGGTCTTGTAAAGCAACAGTACAGGAGGACTTTTGCTTCGTCTTTGCAGGACATTGTAAATGTAGTCTTTGATAGTTCAAGTATAAAAGGATCAAACATTCCCTGTTTTTGTTGGGAATTAAAATGTAAAATCATCTGTGCCATTTTATGCATGGGATGATTTTTCCAATCCACATTTTAGGCCATTAGTTGGTATAAAGTCACTGCATCACTTTAGGATTGACCAAAGTAAACCTAGGTTTATCTTTGTAAAAGAGTGGCATGATAGCGAAGAAAATTGAAATCAAACTGCTAAAGTCAGTGTTTCTAACTGGTATGCCTGATAAAATTCCACCACAAGGCTTAAGTGATGCAAGAAAAAAATATCTGTATGATGAAATCTGTGAATTCTGTAGGAAAGATACGAGAGACATTGTGTGCTAAGACCCTTAGTAAAAAGGGGAATTAAATGTTTTTAAATTAAAAGTAAATAAAATAGTGTTAATGCAGATCACTATTCTACTGTGTATTAAAATAGTCTGCTAGTGATCTTTGTATTGAATACTGGCATTAGTGGAAGGAAAGTATACTGTATGCTGTAGTTAAATGATAATAAAAATGTGTTTTAAACAAATTATTGACAACAATTTAAATTACTGATTATAACTAAAACATAGTAAACCTATTATAAATCTAGCATCTGTCTGATTTTAATATTATTGAAACAGCTTACTATTGTGCAGTACTGTATAATTTTATCACTATCCAATGTATTTTTAAGGTTTTTAAATAAAATGACATGAGCACAATTTCTATACAGTACTTAAAGTTCTATCTTCATGTCAGTTACTTCTCTGACACAAACTTGGCGCCATCACAACTTTCTAATGTTTCGAACCGTCACAAACACTTCGTAGTGAGATGTCGACAAGTCCTTTGGGCAACATCTGTGCTG
The DNA here is from genome assembly GCF_011630105.1 of Anneissia japonica. Classification (NCBI taxonomy): domain Eukaryota; kingdom Metazoa; phylum Echinodermata; class Crinoidea; order Comatulida; family Comatulidae; genus Anneissia; species Anneissia japonica. The sequence goes on along the minus strand of NW_022734790.1, from coordinate 190,074 downwards.
AGCGACTGTTCGCATCACTTGACTGCTTGCAAAAACAAATGCCAAACGCAAACACCATATCGATGGAAGGGATAATTCTATGAACACAAAATAAAACAATGTCATATCTTAACAGTCTTCCAACCCAGGAGAATGCCCGCCCTTCTAATGGAGAAAGCAAGGAAAACGACTCCAGCTATCCTGGAAGGATATCGAGACAGAAAGGAAGAAATTAAGGCGCACCGTAACATAGTGTCCACTGGACATGACCCATAAGCCATTCACCCTCTCCCTCTCCTGGGTCTACTTAAGTGAGTCATGCATTCCTTACTGGGAAAGTCACTCAGGATGTTTATGCTACAGTACATCACTGGTAAGGAATGTCTTGATGAGCCCTTGCTTCCTGTCCCCCTGTATATTATAAGTTACTTTAGTAGGTAGGATAGTCAGATTTGAGTTTTGATTCTTGTGCCCTCGATCACGCATACCGATAGACGGTGGCTAGCGGTGGTCCTCTACAAGCACCTAAGACAATCTGATTTTCAGAAGTTACAGATGAATTTAACCATTGGAACAGTGAGCAGTGAGTAACCAACTTTTGATTTGTTAACATGGCTAGCAGACCCAAAGCTAGGTCCTAAACTAGGACAGCTGTTAATACCCCTGACCAGCAATCATTGTCTGATGACTTAGACGATGATGTATATTTTCAAAATCAGGCTATGGCCATGAAAGTGAGAGAATTAGAATACCAGCTAAAAATTAGAGAGCTAGAAGTACAATTGGCCAACGCTGGTAGGCAACCCCAACACAACACCAACAGCCCGATTCACAAAATCCCCAAAATTACGGAAAAGGACGGATATTGACACCTATATGACATGTTTCGAAAGGATTGCCCATCAATGCAAAATTTCACTTGAAATATATGTCCTCAATCTCCTCCCCAAACTCACTGGTAAAGCCAGAGAGGCATTCAATGACATGCCAGATATCCCATTTTCATATGCTGGACTTTAAAAGCAATTCTTTTAAAGTACCATTTAACCACTGATGTATATCGGAAACAGTTTCGGCAGACAAGCAAACCACTCTCTATGTCAACTAGGAGTGGGTTGGCAAATTAGACCACGACATGAAACTGTGGTTATCTAGTGTGAATGTCAATATAGAAGACCCCAAAGCGATTTTAGACTTTTTTCTTTTAGATCAGGCCCTTACTAAATTGCCCCATCCCCTTATGTCCTTAGTTAAGGAAAAAGAGCCTAAAACTTCCAAAGAACTTTCAAGAATTGCCGATAACATGATTGAATTTAAAGGCAGGACTTGGATTGAATCCATTACCAAAACAGACCCTAAACCATCCCAGTCATCCCAAATGCCGTCCTCCACCACTCCCTGGATACAATACCCCCCGTCGAGGTGCCCAAATCGTTTACCCATTACTTCGCCCTCTAGAGGTACACCCACATCCCTAAGGTCCAACTTCTCCGATGCTCCCAAGCCCTTAATGTCACTCACCCCAAGATTTTATTTAACCCCTGATGCGAACCCCTACAGTAGTAACCGTACACCCCAGCCAACAAAAAACAAAACCAATTACGCATGTTACAGATGTATGGGACATTTCAGTAAAGATTGCCCCCTTAATCCCTATAGTAACAAATCGAATGACAACTCCCACTCTCCCCAATGACTAGGCTTTTATGTTAGACATGATAATTCCAAGAAAAATCCATGGTTATTTCCTGGAAAATTAACAACCAGGATGCCACGATCCTAAGGGACACTGGCTGTTCTAAAAGTGTTGTAAGAAGTGATTTTGTTGTCCACCCAAACGACTATAAAGGAAAAACCGTAACAATTCGGGGCATCACTGGAAACAATGTATCCCTCCCTATAGTAGAAATCTATGTTAACTGCAAAGCCTATAATGGTTAAACAGTAAAAAGATAACAATAATTTTGTAGTTAAGTTTACTTTTATGACATTTTAATTTAATACTGTATGTATGTGATTTTGTACATGCCAAAAATACAGTATACCATATTTAATTAAGTGCACAGACTATTATTGTTTTAATTAAGTTAAATTAAAGTAAATCAAAGCCTATGTCATGATAGTGTATGTGAAATTGTGTTTTGATTGGTTCTCCCCACTCCATACCAAGACCTGAGAGGAATTCCTGCACTGGAACCAAATTGTGCCTAAACTAGATTGTAAATTATTGAAACTGGCGGCACCAGTGATTTGTGATTCTCTTGCATTTATATGTAATTTATCTTTGTTTTCTTCAACCTTCCCCTCAGAATGGAAAAAAGCCAAAGTAACCCCAATTTACAAAGATGGTGATAAACCTGAACCAAGCAATTGTAGACCAATCTCTGTTTTGCCAATAGTTTCAAAATTAATAGAAAGAGCAGTTCATGATCAACTGTATAATTATTTGACTACTAACAACTTAATCAACTCATGTCAATCAGGATTCAGAAAGAACCATTCTACTAACACAACACTAATAGATATGTCCGATATCATACTAAATAATTTTAACAATAGTAAAGCTACTGCTGCTATATTTCTGGATCTCAAGAAAGCGTTTGATACAGTTGATCATGGACTACTGATAAAAAAGCTAAATTATTATGGAATTGACGATATTTAGCTACAATGGTTTAAATCATACATATATGACAGATCACAAGCGGTTTTTATTAACTCCAGTCAGTCTAATCTCATGAATCTCAATATTGGTGTACCACAAGGATCTATTTTGGGTCCCTTACTATTTTTATGTAAATTCTCTACCTGATGTAATGTCCTGTAAAGTTGTTATGTATGCTGATGACACCACTATACTTTGTAACTCATCTGACCCAGTCACTCTACAACAAGAACTAAATTCTTATTTGACTAAAATAGCTGACTGGTTCAATGAAAATAAATAAATTATTAATATAAAGAGAACAAACTACATTCTTCCTAAATTTAAATATATTTCACTTAATTTGAATGGTGATATTATTGAAAGAGTTGATTCTTTTAAATACTTAGGTGGAACTTTTGATCCTGTACTAACTTGGAAAGACCACATAAATAAATTATCTTCAAATTTGTCTAAGCGTATTGGTGTCATCCGCCGTATAAAATACCTACTTCCACCCCATACTCTTAAAATGCTTGCTAAGTCCTTAGCATTACCTCTTTTTGATTATTGTTGTTGTGTCTGGTCAAATTGTAATGTTCAATATTCTAATTGTTTACAAGTTCAAATGAACAGATTATGTAGAATTGTTTTGTCTGTTGATACAGTATTTATACTTCCGTTGATGTTATGTTAAGTTCACTTGCATGGAAACGACTACTGTACATGTAAGGTGGAATGAACAGATAGCCTTAATGACTTTTAAATGTTTAAAATGGTATGCGCCATCTTATTTATCATCTAAATTTAAATTTAATATCGAATCCCATTCAAAATGTACACGTAGTCAATCTCATAATACCCTTTTTGTACCACAATGGAATAACTGTCAAGGCAAGAGAACTTTTTTGTATCGTTCAACAAAGTTGTGGAATGAACTTCCACACGAAACAACAAGAAATTTCATGAACATGTCTATTATATTTTTTAAAAACTCTTTTAATTCTTAATCACTTTTATTATGATTCTATTTATATATATGTATGTTTTTTAATTACTTTTCTTTTAACTTTTGTACTTTATGAAACTGTACCACTTTGAAAAACAGTACACAAGTACTGAAAGTGCATGTAGTAGAAAGACAGAATAAATAAATAAATAAATAAATAAGAAACATTTGACACACGTATGAATGGATGCAAGAAATTTATCACCAATGGCATAATTCCATGGAAGAAAATGATTTTGAATCGAAATACTGTACTTCGAACATTTTTCCTGCATTTTATTTTACACCAGAACTAGCATGATCAAAGTATCGAACTTCAACACAGAAAATAATGACCAAAATATTGAAGGTCATAGTGTTGCCTAGCAACTGACTGCTGGACTACCAGTTTCAGGATGATTGATGCATAAGGACATAGCCTATTTTGATGTTGCAGAAACTTTATTTATGACCTTTAAACAAACCTTGGATTGGATTTTGACCTGTGAAAATTTTCAGTGACAATACTATGAACAATAGGCGAACACTTTTAAATTTTAGTTTAGTTTACAGGTCAAAATTACACATAATCGCTGCAGACGTTCTTTTTTTAGAAAAATAAAGCACTCATCTTACAGCAATCCAAAATTGTTTATGCTTATTGAGTGTCTAGACTTGGCCTGTATTCAGTAATACTACCTTTATACCATTAAAACTGTTCCTTGGACCAGATCCAACCACTTTTTCAGACCTGTTTTAGAGCACTCTTCTGAAAATGAAAAGGCTATCACAGGATGTTGCTGTGACAACCTTTTCTTTTTTTACACCTAGTGTATCTGTACCACAAGTTGATGAATGCTCCGTTGGTCAGTATGTTATTTGTATATATGATTTTCATAATTATGTTGGTCTTATTACTGATCGATCCACTGAGTTTTCAGATGTTTATGTTAAATTTATGAGTAAGAATGAGACTACTGGAAATTAGTTTTACCGGCCACGTTGTGATGACAAATGCTGGATTTCTGTTGAGGACATAACCTGTATAGCATTGATACTCCAACTATTGCAAGCCGGTCTGCCCGAGCTTATAAAATTTCAGAAGATGCTATGTCAAGGTATTTAGGATTGCAGTAAATTTTAAAATAAAGTATCATTTGAATAGAAATTTGTCCATGTGGTCATTTTTATTGTACCTGTATCTGGAAATCTCATTTGAGTGAATAGTTTGAAGATTTATTTTTGAAACATAATTTAAGCGTAGATTCTCAATTTAATTAAATATAATCTTTTCACTTTCAAGTATTTCCTTAATCAATCGTACAACAGCATTTAACCATAAAAATTTACCTGTAAAATATCTTAGAGATATACATCAATGTTTTTAATATTCTGATTGTAACATATAATGAACTTGATTATTCTAAATTTTTAAGTTGATATTGCAAAATCCATATTTGGTTCTACCACCAAACATGACTATCCTTATTTCTCAAATTTCTGGCTGGACCATAATGGGAGGCATCTATTGGATAGTATTCATGCTTGGTTTACATCCATATTTAATTTACCTATACAGAAGTTAGTAGGGTATTAGAAATCAAAACAGTTTTGGGTTAGGCCTTCTAGTCTTTGAGATATGGATGAAAAAAATTGCTGAAGGCTCTGTCGCATTCATTTTGCCCTATTCCAACAGTGGCATCAATAAGGAATAACAGAGCAGCAACATGTGAGTACACTTACCCTAATCCACCATATAATCAGTGTCCAGCTAAAACTTTGCCTTCCTTTTCTGCAATCACCATGATGAAGTAGCAGTGTCTCTCACTCTCTGTGAATGTAATACCTGTGGAAAGATCAAAAGTTTTTGTATCAGGATTAATTCAGATCTATCTACCATAAAAAATTAAAAATATTATACACTAATTAAAAAAGCCCAAATATAATTATTTTGTATAAAAATATAAAACAAATTAAAGTAGTCCATCCAATACAAATCTACCCAAGCTCTCACCCTCTATATTTAAGAGTAATATAAAGGCACCACCTACTGATTTCGTGACATCAGTGGCAACCCTCTATACTGCTCTATCAAGATAATTATTCCAATTTTTAACTGTGTCTACCATCTGTAAAATGTACATATTTTAATATTGTGCTATGCTAAAATACAGGTAATTTAATGGCAGGACTTGAGAGTCTCACCACGTCATCCCTCCCGTAAATTAGTAGGTTAGTACATTGAACTTCTTCAATAGAAAATCATTTACATATACAAATATATTAGTCCTAAATGAGCTTTTTCGTTATTGTCTTCAATTTTTTATTTATTTTGTTTATTTTTTAGGTTTTATCATAATAACCGTACATCACTTTTTTAGTTTTAATTTTATTTACTGTATTGTATTTGCAGACTGGTAAAAGAAGAAATTCGCCTTCACTACACCTTTACCCTCTGTCCATCTTATAAGTGAACTAAATATCAAGAGTCAAGAGGACATCAGTAGTACCTATGGCTTATTCGAGAGATCAAATTCGCTGTGGCGGCTGGAGCATGTTAACTACACTGGCCAAGTATACCAAAAATATAAACAGCCCAATGGTACAAGATGAACAGAGCATCAGACTGCCTGGTTAGATTCTTATCTGCACAATCTCCAAAGTTTGATAGGCTTGTGAAGACCAAATTGCTCGATCAAGCATAGACACAATGAAAAATCTCCGTCCTAAGTTAACATTGACATTACCAAATTAACCCAGATGTTGCTAGACATGAACATGCTTGCTACTGTACATTAGATTTAGACAAAAGATATTAATTAACGTCTCTGTGGTAACACTAATTTGAAACCCTAATACTCTAGGGATAGGCTTAGTATTGTTGCTTTATATTGAGCAATATATGATCGAATCAACACACACAAGGAAACTACAAATCACTGTGTTATTCCCGCTCCGCATCCACCCCAACCCATCAGTACTTCTATTTGTAGAGTGGATCACATATTCACTACAGAACAGCATGGTCTTTCTCTCTAATCAACTGTCCATGTTATTTTGGTTAGTGACGATGTGGGAAAATTTGTTTGAATATACAATTAACAATATTTGTTTTGACTAATACTTTATTTGCGATGATTGAATATCGGGGCTAACGTTTGTGTTGTTAATGACAACGGGGAAAATGTATTGAATATTATTAAAATTGTATTGACTGTGTGATGATTGAATATCGTACAAAAATACAGGCTTCTAGGCCTAGAAATAATACCTTTTTGATTTCTTGGTAATGGTTTTATTTAGCTGGAAAGTTCCACGTTCATGCGTAAGCCTGAATAAGTTGTCAAGTGTGGTCTTTCAAATGACGTGTGTGGAGTGAAAAGAATCCACATTTTCCAGCTCATCATAATATCACAAGTTACACAATTATTTAATAATTCATTTAAAGATAATGATTGAAATAAAATGCTACTGTACCAAGTTAAATATGTTTAATAAAAACAACAAAATTATAACTTAATTAAATAACTATTTACAAACGTCAACATTTTTTTGAGTCATATTACTGTTTACAAAATACATGCAAACCAATTTGGGGACTCCCCATATGCGTTGATTTGTCGTCGATTCAATATGTGTGACGTTCAATAATGGCTTTTAAAAAAAGAGTAAAAATTCCCTTTTTTTTTACAAATATTTTTTTTTTTTTGCTCAAGCTTATACTTTAACAATGCCTACTATGTTTGGGAAGATTTGATTTTTGTACACCACGGATTCATGGGTACATTCAATCATAAGGCCAAGTAAAAAAAAATAATTGGTTAGCATCCTTTTGGTATCAAATTTCATGGTAGGGAGGGAGGTTTTTTTTTTTTTTTTTTTTCTCGTAGAACATGAAAAACCAGCGTCGGAAGGAAAATTAGCAAAACAAAGAAGAGGAAAACAACAGACGCCAAAATTGGACACAAGAAATCATGTAATTCATCTATATCAAGCAGATAATCTTTGTCTATATGAATAACAGTCATATTGAAATCCCTATATATGAAGTTTTAAAACATGCAACATTGTATATGTTTACAGAACTGATGATATCGATAACAGGTCTATAAAGCATTCCATCCTAAGTGGCGAGTGTAATTGCTGTTGGATGTGAAATTAAAAATAAAAATAACAACAGCAAAATAAGAAGATTGAAGTTTGTCATAGTCGTATAATAATTCCTTGTCCATTCATAAACAGAAACGTAATTTTTGAACTGGCATTTTGTACAATTGATTACTATTTTTGATTGTTTATGTGATTGATTATGTACATATAGTGATAATACTCAATAGTGAATACTGTTAATGAGTTTGACTAGTATCATGTGCTATGTTTATGCTTTATCTAGTTGGACCAGCTGTTTGGAAACATCACGTCACTGTACCAGCATGTGAATATTCCATGCTTTGTGTTTAAATTTGTGTTTGCTGGACATTAATTATAACTGGACCATACTGGGTTTGTTGTTGGAACAACACAACAGTCATCATTGATGCCATGCAGGGGTTTCGCCAGAAAAAAAAAGACGGCCTATTTTGTTTTTCCAAAATGGAAGCCAGTGGGCGTGGCACTAAGCCGATGGTGGGCCACGCCCATCGTTAGTAATCCCCATCGATTATTGGTACGAAAACGTACATTCAATCAATAAATGTTGTTTTTATCAAACGTAAATATGATTTACCTTTAGTTTAATGTAACATTCGATAGATTTGAAGAATATATAAAGAATTTGCTAAAGGTAGACCAGGCCCAATTAGGCTAAGCCGAGCTGATTAGGCCAAGCCATCCAAGCCATCACGGTAAAAGTTGCCGTCCTAAATAATTGTAGGCAATCAGATCTAGGCCTAAATGTTTACATAATACTTTGCACATCTATTGACATAGGCCTTGTCCTACCCCTACCCCCTACCACAGCTCAGGTCCTGTTTAATAATATTCAAACTCGCCTTATGCGTAGACCATCTGTGGACAGGCTTGGGACTAGGTTGACTGGCGTGGTGTTCTTGGAAGAGGGTATGATCAACTCTTCCTTATTAATATCATCCCATATTTCGTTATAAAACAATTACATGACATGATTATTAAATATTACAATACACGTGAGTTGAATGTGTTATTATCATTACCAGGCAGATGCTATTTACATGTTGTAACTAGGGCCTAGGTTATAATATCATATTATGAGTTGTTAATGGACCACATACAGGTGGTTTTGAAATAATAATTAATAAACTATGCTAGGCCTAGCTCTAGCTAGGCTAGGATAGGCAGTAATTTATATGGTGAAAGCAGCCTTCAAATTTGTAATTCATGAACATGAAGATAGATACTGTACTGTACAGTAGTATCTGAATTCCCTGTCTTGGAATAATAAGTTGAGCAGAATTATCAACCAAATATTTAAATTTATTTATTTTTTTAAACTGCGCCTGACCTTAGTCCTTAGCTTTGTTTGCCTTCTCACTTCTCATCAAAGGAGTGAAGCTGAAGCTGGTTACCAACCAATCAATCAATGTTCATCCCTCTCGCGAACAACAATTTTCAGTATCTAAAATAATGTACTGTAGTATAGGCTAGGCCTACTAGACGAAAATTGGTTGATAGGCTGACATAGTTGCATTCAAAAATAATACGTTTATGACGACTCACTGCAACCTATCTTAGATGTTTTCCCTCCATTTCTTCCTAAGGTCTGCGTACACAAATACGGCGTACAAGATTTACGTTGTTGTGCACGCGATGCACGTGCTTCGACATCTTGGATATTGCTGACAACAGGTATGTATGGGACGCTTATGGAGTGCGATAATGCTCAGCAGCGAGTTCTCTAGCCTCTGATTGGTCAAAATATGCATGGAGGGCGCTAAGCTCGCAGAGGTAACTTAAACCTTAAACCATGGAGGTATTATTGAGAAGGAGATCACTCGGCAACAGATCCCTTTGACGCGACAAACCTATGTGTTCCCCGCTTTTGCATCGCGCGCGGGCGTATTACCCTATAATTCACACTTTTTCGTTGGCAACGACATGCATTTATACGCTTCCAGAGCAGAGCAGTTGTGCAATAAAACGTTTGATTTTAACCCATTAAATATCTTTATAATGAACAATGTTCCCCTGATTAGATTTTTTCGGGCTTTTGGTATGTTATTATTTGTATATTTCAGGAACGGATTCCGTAAAATATTTATGTTAAAATTACTTCTGTGTTCATTATAATTTTGTCTAAAGATTGACTGGTTCGACTATATAAAGCTAAGTCAATGTAAAACTGAAAAATACTCAGATTTTGGATTCATTTTTCGAATAGTTTATTTATGTTTAAAATTATTTCTGTGTTCATTATAATTTTGTCTAAAGATTGACTGGTTCGACTATATAAAGCTAAGTCAATGTAAAACTGAAAAATACTCAGATTTTGGATTCATTTTTCGAATAGTTAACCCTCGTTAACCCAAAAATGACTTAGTTTATTATAATCCTTAATCATTTATTAATTAATATCTGTTAAAATTAGAATGGGCGAATTTAGGCCAATTTATGAAAATTGAAGTTGAAATATACTATACTTTTATAGGTCATGTAAATGTTCCATTAAATTCGAAACTTTTCTTGGTGGAAAATATTAATATGTTTGATATCTTATGAGAGATGAATGTATCAGCTTCAAAATAAAAAAGATTGCGCAGCCATAGTGATTGACAGTATGTAGTGCGCATTGAGAAAAGAAGGTGCTCTCCATTTCGTCATGTTCAATTTTTTGGTCAACTGGCGGGGAACACATGGGACTTCAAAGGCATCGCGCAAACGTTCTTTACGCGCTGCGGCAACTTTGATCTTGGTTCATTTGCATAGCGCTGCGTGCGCGTAGCTTTGCCGAGTGATCTCCTTCTCAATAATACCTCCATGCTTAAACAATGGAGGTATTATTGAGAAGGAGATTACTCGGCAACACTGTCCCTTTGACGCGACAAACCCGCCTTTGGATCGCGCGCGGGCGTATTACCCTATAATTCACATTTTTT
>NW_022734790.1:143660-179125 GCF_011630105.1 Anneissia japonica | reverse complement strand
ACCTACTGTGCCTATGTAAAAATAAGACTAAAATATTTTTTCAAGATTAAAAAAACATAATTATCGCATTTGAAATTTTACCTCAATTTGTTCTTATTTTTAAAGCAATTTCAGCAGTCCAGTGTTCCTAAAACCCGGGGTTGTAAAATGTATCAGTTACACACAAATACGAAATAGGCATACATGCCAGTGGATTAGTGGCACGAGCTCAGCAGCACCGTTTGATTATGGTAATGACGACAATGATGGTATAATGAATAATACTGCAAAAAATTAGTTGGTCGTTGCAAAATTTCAATGAGAAGAGTAGTAAAAATGAAAATAACAAATTTTATCACAAACCAAGGGGGCCATATATACAGCAGGAGTGAGGACCGTTTTATATCTATTTTGTCAATTAGGGCTAAAGTTTACCACCAATCCAACTTTCCCGCGTACCGATTTTTTTTGGTCCTAAATCTATCTCTCAAAGTATATTGGGTGACAAGCACATTGAAGCCGTGGCCAATTAATTCAATTTCCCAGAATTAAAATTTGGTGGTACTACGAAACACGAATGTTCAGGGAATGTTCGGAGCATCATTATTTTGTGAAACAAAATGAATTTTACAAACATCAATTTTAATAATGTAGGCCTAACTTCTTTGCAATAATTCATGTTATTAATGTTAGACGTTTTGCTAACATTTACAATGCAGCTCATAATATAAAGAGATAGAGGCAAATTCGCGCGAAAACCCTGGGTAACAAGGGCGGATTAGTGGGAAAGGCAGCCAATCGTAAGTGACTACAAATTACGTCATTTTTATGTCGTCGTATCGCAAGAAAAATTCAACTCAACGTAACAGTCGCAAGCGCTCGTTTTGGACTCTGGATGGAGTTCAACGTCGTAAGTTCAACTTTCGTAAGCGGCTGAAAATTGCTTGTTTATCTGCGGCCCAACACGATCAACGCAAACGTCGTTGACGTGTTGACGTCGGCATTATTTCAACTTTGCGTAAAGCCTGGTTTCCTGTCGACGTAAAGATCAGAATTTCTTACGTTTCATACGTTTCTTACGATTCTTACGACAAGTTGAAATAATGTCGACGTCAACGACGTTTGCGTTGATCATTTTCATATTTTATTTCAAACCAGGAAATAAATACGCAAGTGTTTCCGTGGCTCAGATAAAACAAGGTCGGCTAGACGAAGAAAACGACGACTTTGCAGTAAAGGTAAAAAAAACTATAGTTGTTACATTTACCAGATAATGTGGTCACACTTTAAAATACCATCGAGAGCTGATGAAGCTAGTAATTAATTAGGGACTATTGAAGTATATAATCAGGCCGAGCTGTCATCATGCATCCTAGCCATAGATTGGTTAATACTGTAATTCCATAGTAATATACGCAACGCAGCCACGCCACGCCTGTTTCCTTAGTAGTATTTGAAAGGTGTGTGTAAACTTGGACAGGGGTTGTGGATCAACTTTTTTTCTTTTTTTTTCACCTGTTTGGTGTTATTAATTTCTTTATTTACTCTGATTAAAACTTAAGCAAAATGTAGGTCTATAAATCACATAATACAATAGAACCCCTATCATGGGGACACATTCGTGACTAAATGTGTTCCCTTAATAGGGGTATGCATGAACGCACCCACCACAAACTACACTAAATTTGTGACGTCATTCTGTCAACTGCTAAAAACGATTTAAATAGAAACGTTTGAAAAAAAAAAAAAGGATCATTCCCGGTCTTCTAAATAAAAAAAAAACATAAGACTTACATGACAAGGAAGTTTAATTTATGAGCTGCAGTTAGTTGCCTTTTACTTCAAAGTTCAGCGACCTATGGATGCCGAGTTATGAATAGAAGCAAGCAAGGCCTACTAAAAAAAACCCCCCTTAATTTTAGCCTTTTGTATACAAAATCATAAAAGGTTGTCAACTTTGAAAGAAAAATGATCACTTAATTGCATAGACTGTAGAAATATATAGATGATTATACAACCTATAATACCTAGTTTTATAATCTAATCACCCCAGATTGTCAATCAATGAAACCATTCAATTTACTGTATGTATATACTAGTCGATTTTTTTTTAGAAAATGGGGTCTCGTTTAGACTCATTTACTGTGTTAAGGTGTGCAGTGAACCGTTCAGTCAGATGACGGAAAGTTTTAAATCAGTGACATAAACTCCTAATACATTGACCTAATGAGTTAAATTATAACTAATTTATAACATAATTTGCAATGCAAACAATAATTCATTATGATTTCAAATCAGCATATATGTAATTAAAATACAAAAGTTGAAAAGTTAAAAATGTTCCCGATGTTGTTTCTTGATTCCGATGCAATATTAATGACCAAATATTGCTTTAAGAGTTCCCTAATAGTGGTTAAATTGTATAGATTTGACAATTTAACGAAAGAGTACCCGTCCCATTTAATGTGGCGTTATCTTAACAGGTGTTGGCCGTAGTGTAAAGATAAAGTTCTCCTCGTTTCACAGAGAAGTGTCCCAATAGGGGTGTCCTAAAGGAAGGGCTCTACTTTATCGATAATGGAACAAGCCTATAGTGACCATGGAGGTATAACATTTTATAGTATTTTTTAAAGTATTTACAAACTCGAGGTTAGTGAATATACAATACAATAGGCCCTACCAGTAGTTTCATTTGGCTTACTGGCCACTCTTCAACACAAAGAATAAGTGGTAAGTGGTTAATCCATTACAGTATATCAATAATTTATCATAATATCACATATAATACAAATGCGAAGGTCATGGAAATGATCAGATGAAAAGTATGAAATAATAATTTTTTTAAATCCCAATTAATAATTAATATCAATAATCAGTCATCAGTAAAACATATTATAAAATAAAACCTTAAAAAAAATTATAACGAATATGCAAGTCATCATTGTAATTATTCAATTAATCGGTGATCACGGACTGCTTGTTTCCCTTTTTTCAAAGCAATTTCATACTGATTTCTAATCATTAACGGTATCTATATTTTAGGAAATAAAGAATGGCTGAAAGTAATCTATGTCAATTCTTCGAAGACCTAGAAGGAAAGTTTTTGGAATGTGCAATTTGTTCTAGAAGACTTCAACAACCAACAACATTGCCATGCCTCCATGCCTTCTGTTTGGTATGTCTTCAGAATGTGTTTAAACAAAAGGAAGAACTGGCCTGCCCTACCTGCTTTCAGACATACAGAATTCCAGAGGAAGAACTCCAAAATCTTCCGCCAAATACATTTATAATAAATTTACTGAAATCTGGTATACAAGTGGAGAAAGAAGGCAAGGTACGGTGCGTGTGTGGTAAAAATAATGCCAATTTTCACTGTCAAGATTGTGTGAAGTATTTTTGCTGTTCTTGCAAAGAGCAACATGAAATATTTCCTCAATTAACGTATCATATTATTCGTCCAAGTGATGATACAAACAATTCAGTGACATGTCTTGAGCTTTCACTGAATGACCGCGTTTGTTCACTCCACAAAAACAAGGTTTTAGAGTGTTATTGCCAGGTTTGTAAAACTCCGATTTGCACAAGCTGTGCTATTACAGATCACAAGGAACACCAATTTATTGACATTTCTGATGCTTTCAAAATCTTCATGAAAACTACAGTTCATGCTAAGCGAGATTTGGAAGAATTCAGAACATCGGTAAAGAGTAGCTGGGAAAAAGTTCAGCAGAATGCCATACAACTTGAGAAAAACAACGTGAAATGTAAGACTGATATCAATACATTTGCTGCCGAAATGAAAAACATGATCAACGAAATGGAAAAAAGATTACTTAAAGATCTTGATGTGTTGTACACTAAAAAGAAAAAGACTAACAGCAGTCAAATTGATAAGCTAACTGCAATCTTATCTGATATGAACATAAAATGGAATTTCATGTCGCAGTTATTAACAAGTGAAAAACCAACTGTTTTGTTATCAAGTCATGAGGCAGTGATGGCACTTCAAGAAAAAATGATGGAGTTGGCAAAAAATATTGATCCAAAAGAGAATGGAGAGTTACATTTTATTCAGGAAAACGAGTTTTTAAAGAACATTGGACGTATTGTAGAACACCCAATAGCTGATACCAAGTTCACCATAGATTCGTTGACTGTTACACAGGGACAGACGTTTGATGTTAAATTAAATAAAGGTGCCAAAATTGACGATATTGCTAGCAATATTACAGCGACTTTGACACAAGTAATCGAAGAAACGTCTACTATTAGCCCTAAAGTAGAGCAACAAAGTAATGGAGAATGTATTATTACAGCGATGTGTTCCAGTCCTGGTGTTTGGAAACTAGATGTCACTTTAAATGAAGAACCAATCAAAGGCTCTCCGCTCATCATAAATGTAGAGCGCCGATCATTGGAAGACACTATTGAGATTAATAAAATGGTAACAGATATTGCAATATTTGAAGACAGATATCTGTTAATCTGTTTTCTGTCAAGTCAGATGCTTAAAATAGAACAATCAACAAATGTAAAAAGTATAATAAATATCTCACAAAATGCTAGTGTTCATAGAGTGTACCAATTAAAAACGAGTGGCCACATTGTGTTTAGCGACACAGCTAACAAGTGCATACACATCTGCAAACCAGATGGTAACATGATAAAATCAATCGGTAAAAATTTGATGATGTATCCATGTGGTTTAGATGTTAATGAAAGCACCAATACTGTTTATGTTGCAGATTTTTTAAAAGATTGCATATTTACCGTCAATTTAGTTAATGATCAACAAATTAGCATAATTGGAGTTAAAGGCAGTGAAAATGGCCAATTTAGTAGCCCAAAGGATGTTACCATAACAAAGGAGGGTAATCTTATTGTAGCGGACACATGGAATCACAGAATACAAATGTTCGACAGTGAAGGTTCATTCATTAAAGTTTTAGTACAACAAGGCAATGAAGATGGTAATGTGATATTTCCATGTGCCGTATTAGTAGATCACGATGAAAACATAATTGTGGCAAGTGAACATAAACTTCAGCTTTTTACAAAAATGGGAGAATTTGTTAAGAGAATTGACAGACAAAATGACGGGGTAAAGAATCCTCAGGGATTGTGCATGGCATCTCAGAACCCAAGAAGAGTTGCTGTGACAAATCTGGGGTACGAAAATGTAAAAATATTTAACTACTAATGTAAGAATTGTTTGCGTACTAAGGAATTATTTAACTATGTTTATTTATGATTCTACAGTTAAGATATAACATATATTTATTTTACAATAAAGTTGACCTGTATCTTGTAAAAATAACCAACATTTAGAGAAAACAGCCGTAATATTTATGAGGCATAGTGAGATGACATACTGTATACGGTACGGTATTAGGTCGGACATCCTGGATAACGTTACAAGCCAACTTTCACATTGGACGGGAGACTCAGTCGTTGGATTTAAGTCTCGACTAAACAACAATCCATCCAAAAATTGTGGTTTTTCCGTCCAATGTGAAAGCTGGCATAAAACAACATACAAATTTAACCAGTGCAAACAGTGTAAAGCTCGTTAGATAGTTTTAAAACCATATTCATAGAGGGTGACCCTTCTAGCGTTTCATAGAAGGTCGCCTGATATTCAGGGCCCCTCTTAAATAAATGAAATAATGTGATGCTTTTATTAGCAAAATGTCTATGCTTTATGAGTCTTGGGAGTGGAATTGATTTTACTCGTGAGAAAAAGTCCTACTGTTACAGGAATTGAACCCAAAACCTTGGTCTGAGAATGCAAGCATCTTCTAAGCTATTCAAGTCTATATTTCAAAGATACCGTAAAACCTCGAATAGAAAACCTGTGGTTCTTTTTTAGGACCACTGGATGGGTTTGAATAATAAAAGTACTACATCGAAAAGAAGCCTATACTATCTTAATTAGAAGGCCATGTTTTTCTTTCTGAGATGGGATTCTTTTTTAAATTACTTTAGCAAAGAGGGGGCGTCTACATCTCTCTTGCCGGCTAACACTGGTACACATCCATTATGCAATTTCGTTTTTCGTTTAACTGGCATGTCGTATATTCTTTATATGATTATCTGCACAGCCTTTGTTTTTAATACGACACTGTTAACTATTATTTTGTGTTGATTCCTATTGTTTAGTAGGCCTAATACACTCTTTTCCGAAGGCCTATAGAGTATCAACTAAGTAAGTCTCATCAAAACATTTTAAAATAAAAATTCATTTTTTTTAAATCTTGTAATGTATCATAAATAATTGTTGATGAGGAATCTGCCGGATTGAAAAATGTCGTCTCAAACACAGGCACTCCATCTTAGGTCATCATATAAGTTTTTTTTAACTTCAGTTTCTTCCATTTCTTCCTACTTATTTAGAAGACATGAATTGTGTAATTGTATTTTGTTTATTTCCAGAAACAAATGTTTATTGTAGTGTATTGTATTATTTTTAAAGCAAATTGCAGCATCACTGTTTTTATAAAATGTTTTCTAAAAGGTATGATTGCGAGACGTTGCAGGTTTGAATCGTTCAATAACCGAACATTTTATTGAATATCTATGCTTGATACGATTATAGCATTTTGTTCCTATTCGAGCACTGTTATTATTTGTCTATTTGTTTGTTTTGCGTTTACATTGCTACGCAGCAAACCTAATTTCAAAATTATTTGCAGTATTATGAGTTTTCCAAGCTGTGAACTATGGGTTTAGCCATAGCTCCACTACAATATGTGAGCGTTTCAGTCAGTGGTATGAATACATGTAATCTGCTGTCTCAAATTATGTCAGCGTCCGTCGTTTATTTTAACAATTGCAGTTTCATATTGTTCATCATACACATGCACTGTATTTTTAACCCTTTTATCTTTGAATTTTTAACCCATTTTTTCGATTTTTAAAATATTTCTTAAAGAATTTTTACATATTAAAAAAAAATTGAATTACTGTTTTAACTGGTTTTATAAGTGGTTTTATTTGTTTTTTCCTTGTATATGTTGATATTGACCAATTAAATGAATGAATGAATGAGTATAAGCGCCTCTTTGCGATGGATGTAGTCACGCTGTGTGCTGTGGTTTAGGCCTATTCTTCTGCTTTACCGTCATATGGATTATGTAGAATGGGTACGTGCGCTTTTGCCATCATTATTGTTGCTGTCCTCAACAGTTCATCGTCGTATTATTATTATCATCATCATTATTATATTAAATGGCAACATTTCAAAGGATGGAGTATGAAATCATAGGTCATACTATATGTCGTTGATTATTGAATGCACGTTTAAGTGACGTTAATATTGGCTAGTTGTTAAAGGACAAGAATGTCATAATAGTTGTTTCATTCCGAGCGGGGGAGGAGGGTGGGTGGGGGTGGTGTTTGTGATTCGTGTTCAATTCGTGTGGCGTCAATGCTTGACGCCACACAAAGGCACTGATAGAATTTAAATTAAAAAATCTTTCTCTCTTTTCTTTTTCTCTCTCTCTCTCTCTCTCTCTCTCTCTCTCTCCGTTTTCTTTATTTTTATTTTTTTCTTGGGCCACAGTCCCATGCACTCTCACCCCTGGATACAGTACTTTCAAATTTAAGCTATATTTCGTTTGCATATGAAGCTTTTATAGTTGTGACACATTTCCCAGAGACAGCAGGTCAAAAATCCTTACCTGCACCAGGAGCTCTCACGGTAAAAGGTCAAAACGTATGAGGCGCCAAGTGTAAATTTATTATATAACACAATTATTTATATATAATTCATTATTTAACATTTAATTGAATAGATCATCATTATTTATATATAACGCATTTACATCTAAAGGACTATATGTAAATAATTGTGTTAATGTTTTCATTATTTATACAGTATATAATTAGTTTACTGATTTCATTATAAATATATAAATAATGAAAGGGTAACCAAACATTATTTATATATATAATAAGGTTAATTATTTCATCATATATAAATAAGGAAAGGGTAACACATCATAAAAACGGCAATAAACCAAAACGGAAATGACCAAAACGGTAATGAAGCAAAACGGCAATGACAAGTACCAAAACGGCACACACCAAAATGGCAAAAAGGAGCAAAATCAATGCCAAAACTAACAAGCGCCACCGGGCGTGGGCCGCAGTTTATAATTTTTTGAATCGTTTTAAAATTGTACCGATACGCAAAATCGAATATTGCCATGGGCTCTTTTTCGCACTTTCAATGTTTATTATTATTATTATTTCGCATTTTTAAACTTTTATGACAAATTGTTTTGCCACATTTTGTCTGAATTTAAAATTTTTATTAGTTTAGATGTTTTACTGGTTTATATTGTTCCGCTCCCCCCACCCACCCGAATCTTCTTAATATTGAATTAGTATGATGATCATTATTTATTATTAATTATTATTATTACTACTATTATTATTATTATTATTATTATTATTTATTATTAATTTTATTATTATTACTATTGTTATTATTATTGTTAATGATATTATTGCTGCTGCTGCTGCTGTTATTTAGCCTCATTTTTTACCGTACCGGTATTTAATCGTAGTACTTTCATGTTTATAATTAGTTTATTTTTTCGCGTTTTTACTTTCATGACAAATTGTTTAGCATCGTTTTGGTCTTGCCTTTTTGACTTATCGCCGTTTTGGTCTATTGCCGTTCTGGTCAAAAAGTGTTGCCGTTTTGGTTTTTTGCCGTTTTGACTTATTGCCGTTTTGTCAAGGAACCGCTCACACACATGACAGTTCTAATAGGCTAGGCCCATTTTTAAATACCGGCTTTATGATTATTCATAAATACTTGATGATTATTATTAACAATTACTGTATTTTGGTATGAGTGGGTCTAGGCTCCAAAACTTTATCTTCAAGAAAACAATTTTCTAATACAATGGTAAGAGATATTTTATACATGATTTATCTGTGGACCACTTGAACCGGGTAAGAAACATGGGCAAGCTCATGGTTTTCAAAGTACGGATTGTAATATATCGAGATATGAAGCCCCAGTGATATGAATAAACATATTTTAATACATTTACTGCTGATAGCACCGTATCAACTATCTGGGTGAGTTTTACTAATATCGTTAAGAGTATAAAAGTGGATATTTAAGACTAGGCAATAGACATTAGGAATGAATTTTGCTTTTGAAATTCATGTCTATAAAGTTATTTATTTATAGTTTTTAGGCTTCTTCAATCATTTATAATTAACTGAAAAATATATTTCTCGGTACTACGTAATGAGATGATGGAGCCTAAAAATGTCTGATGTTCCTCTTGTAAAGATAATATTGTCATTAAAAATATACTGTACATTTGAAGTTTTTTTCAAAAATAATGCAGAGGGATCTACATTTGGATGATTTTAGTCCCATTAACTAACCAGTTGTCACGCAGATGTAATCACAAGTATTTGTGGGAAAGCTCCACTTGTGGCAAATAATGTCATTAATCTTTGTGTACATCGTAAATGTAAAAACTGTAAAATTATTATTGATGTTTTCTCTCCATTCAATCTTCTATACTTGAAATGATCATCCTGATGCCATGATTTGCAAACAAATTGAAATTTATTTCATTTCCAACTGTATCTGTAACACGTGACAATTTAACTACTACACCAGGGGAACAACCCTCGGGAAAAAATCTACTATCACCATTTTAATATTTTACTCTCTAAAATGGCTTCCAACACTTCACATATTATAACTTTAGCATATTTTTACACCAATATTGTGACACATTAAATTAAAAATGCACTATCTGTAAATGGAAAATACTCTACCTCAAAAAATAAACAAAATTTTGAATAGCTCATTCAATTACTAACTTTCAATTAGGTGCAGATTGAAAAATGTTGTTATCCTACAGAAATCCTAATATTAATTACCAGCAATTTCTAGTTTTTAAATGCAAAATATTACACAGAAAAGGCATAATATTCAATTGGCCATTGTAAATTTAATACTTAAATATATGAATTAATCATTTTTTAGCTCATGATACTGCAGACATTGCATCTTAATTTACTAAATAGTTCAGTTTTACTCAGTTCATATAGATTGCTGACAGATCATATGAATGAATAAAAGAAAATTACACTGACTTCTATTCATGATTATATAATCCTTACATATTTAATATTATAAACAGTACATTTTTTCCAAGATTGTATTATATTTGCAATGCATTATCAATATCGAATATCATGTTTAAAAACCTCAGGCAATCCATATTCAGAACCTGTCAATGTGGAATTTTTTTAAATTTTAATACAAAAAGTTACAAAAAGAAACAGAATTTAAAAGATACTTTTATTGTGATTTTGCATGATACACATTTGTTATAATACCAATGCTAGTTACATAATTAATTAAAAGTATAAAATAATGATAATTAAAAAAAACCAACTTTAATACAGAAATTACCATTAAAATTGAACAATTAAGTACATAAGTAGTAGTATATTTGTAAAAACAAGTGGTTCGATTCAATGAATGCTGTATGTACAGTAGTCTACTGACTGTTTACAAACTACAATACTTGACTGTTGGCATGGTGACAGAAACTATTTTTTTGAAGATACATAATTTTATAATGCATATAAACATTAAAGAATCCATCGCAAACAGTGCACTCATATTCATTTTCCTGCAGAATTGAAAGATGCACAATGTTTCATATCACTGTGGGTCATGAGGTTTAAAGGAAAGAATGGGCTTTTTAAACTAAAATAGAAGAGTTTGTTGCAATAAGGGCATGCCTGTAAACACCAGCTGAAGACTTTCGAAGGCCAAATATTCTTAAGACTTGCAGGAAATGTAGCTTGAGTCCATGCAGAAGGATTTTCTTCGCAGGTCAATTGTTGGACAGATGAAGGGATACAAAAAGGACCAAATCAGGTGATTAGCTATTTGCACCATCTCTTTTAACAATTATGGAATTGCAGCTCATCCTGAATGCTGACAACTGCTAGAGGATAGATCAAAATTACATTACTATGAGGTACCTGTTGAAAATGGAGTTTTTAAATTAATACCTCAGGTGTTATCGCGTCATTTGTGTGTTCCGGTCACAAAATTACCACCAGACTGGTGCTTTAGTCTTGTAAAGCGACTGTATAGGAGAACTTTTGCTTTCAGATAGTTGGAGTATATATTCCCAGTTTCGTTGGGGATGAAAATTGCAAATCGTTTTTGCAATTAGTCAGCATACAATCATTACATCATTTTAGAATTTACAAAGTAACCCTAGGTGTATGTTTGTAAAAGAGTGGCATGACAACGAGGAAAGAAAAATACAACTGTTTAAGACAAATCTATTATTTGGTAAAAACCAGGTCTGTCTGTTTTCAGATGATGCTGGTTAATTTGCACGTCAATAAGAATGCCCATACAATACAAAAACACAAGGTTTAAATTATGTTTTTATGTAGATTAGCTAATCTTTTTTTGTTGATATTCAGATGACAAGTTATTCTGTGAGTAGTGTTTAAGAACAGATGCTAGCTTTTTGGACAGCAATGTCCTGTTAATGTAGTGCTAAGGCATAAATGCTAAGGAATAAAATATAGATACACATACCGAACTCCGGTTTGCGGATGACATTGTACTGGTGACAAGTTCAGTATCATAAATGGAAAAACAACTAAACAAATTACAGTAGATACAGAAAGCAAGGAAGTAGGCCTTACACTACACACAGAGGCAAAACTTCTCAACAAATGTCACCCCAAAACCAACCAGTGAAACTACTGTAATGCCAAGCATGGATAGATGCCTTTATTTTCAAGAAATGGTTTTTGGATTATTTTGTCCCCAAATTGAGGAAGTATTGTCACAAGAACAATGTTTCTTGAACTGATTACCCATAATGAGCTTCATAAAGTGATTTAACCTCTAGATAATAAAATAGCTATGGATTTTGATAACTCCTAAATTACTTTCTACTGCAACTCATTATACTTTTAATTTCTTATTCAATCATTGTAGGTTATTTGGGCATTTAGCATACCCTGAGCCTGTTTGCTTACACAAATCATTAGTGATGTTGGTAGACTATGAGTGGATACTTACCTGGGATAAACCGACTAATTCAAAATTGCCTATTCTTTTTCTCAAACATGAGAACACCCCTCGAAAACAGAATGAAACAGTTGGCCCTGCCGCCAAACACAAGCGACCCCACAACAATGCTTCTTCCTCATTCTTTTTCGATAGATCGATTGGAATACTACACCTCGATTTATGAAGAATAAAAAGTATAGCCGCGTTAGTCTGTACAGTATAGAACAATATAAAGTAAATAACAGCAGCACTTTTGAGACTAGCAATATATAATTTATTTTCTAGCTTTCTTTCACACAGTGGACTTCATCAGGAGACTGTACAAATGGGATAAGAAACTAACTATAATATACTACTGAAATAATGGGGGCGGTCCTAAAAAAACAAAGAATGGTGTTCAAAGCAAATACAAGTCTGCCGAAATAAGCAATCTAAATAAACAATATTAAAAGAACAACAGATCAATGATAAGAAACTGTGGGAAATAGCATACAGAATAAGTTTATGTCAAAGTCAATGATAAAAACAGTAAATACTGTAAGGTAACTTTGAGGCAAAAATATAGTTTAAAGGCAGCTATAGAAATATATATATAAATATACCTCTAATGTTCAGAATAAGTTTATTAGGTTTCTTAGTCATACTTGTCCCAATTATAATGTCTCTCTTATGTCTCTTGAAAATCGTAGAATTATTTTTGACATGGTATGGTATTTTTATATAAGTCTTTAAATTCCATTTATGATTGTCCTCTTGTTTCTATGTTCAGTTTAAACATCCCGACTCGTACCCGCAGTAAGTGTTTACTTCATGTTCCTTACGGTCGTGTTGATTGCACAAAACGGGGTATTTTTCAACGTTTACCGAACGAATTTAATAGACTACTTGATACTTGTTTTAAAATGATATTTTTTATGATAGTCTTAAAATTTTTTAAAAGTAAAATAGTTAAAATTGTGTAAGTGTATTTTAGTTTATTTCAGTTTTGAAGTTTATAATATATATTTATATATGTTTTAGTTGAACCTGTTAGTGGCGGTTTTCATCGCTGTTGGTTTTATACTGAATAAAATAAAAAATAAAATAAAATAAAATTAGACCAATACAAGAAGCAAGAGAAAAAACGGAAACCTATAAAAAAATTTTTAGCACAAACTGAATAATAAAGCTTAAAAAATTGGCAAAATATGTTTTCCAGAATGTCACTTGGTAATTAATTTCTTATTTTGTACAAAAAGGTATCCTAAAATATTATAATTGTTACAGTATACATGGATACATTTAAATTTTAAATCACTTCAGTGTACATTTCTTCCACAAGGAAAATAAAGACTGTCATCAAAAAAGCTTTTTTCCACCAAAGGGAATATTTAAGATTTGCAAATCTACTGAATCCATGATAAGGTGCTTCAATCAAAAGTTTACATTCCCATTGGAAGTACTGTAGTTATTCCCAGAGAATGATTACAAAGCTACAAAGTAATCTGTGTAGTGGTAGAAAAAGCATATTTTGAATCTCTTTTTTAAATGTAATGCATCATACTGTAGCTGATAAGTTACAGTACAGGTGCTCATTTCTTTGGTTTCCTATGTCTGCTTTGGATATATTTTTGCTTAACTGTGTACAGTATATAATATCAAAAATCATACAGTAGCTCAATTTTTAACTGAAATAATCAAGAAAATGTAAGATTAACCGTGTCATCTCTGCTAAATACCAATGTTGTTAAAACACACTTTACATGCTTTTTGTTAACAAAGCCACATGCACATGATATTCACTATTGAATAACACTAAACTTTTTAGACAACTGATCATTATACTGAAAATGAAAACTGTTCACCAGTATGAGTTGTTTTGGGTTCACTTTCAATAACTACAGTGGTTTATTAATACAGTATTTAAATTATACAATAGGTAGTTTTCGCCGCATGAAGTTAACCTTAACCTTAACCGATGACGTCATAATTTATTCATCTTACGTTGCGAAATACGTAAATGTAAGGATTTTACGTGCTCGACGTAGGTTAATTACGGGTTTGCGCATGCGTATTTCGATTTGTTTACAAAAATGGCGGAGCTATCGCGTTGCATGTTGGGTACTGACGTTAAAGTTAAGGTTAACGTCGTGCAGCGAAAACTACCTAATATTAAAACTGTTTTAGCTCATTTTATGGGCCTATTTGCATAATTTCATTCATCGATAAATGGCCATGAACAAAATATCAGGAGCCATTTTTAGAATACATATATACACTTACATACAATTTGTATCACCACATGCTTTTTTTGTCGATTTTCCCCGTGTGATGACTGAGGGCGGACTTCACATTATGTTTATTCCATAGTGGGTTTTTTGGCCTAATTTGGACTCCGGTAGCATGTAGCATTAATGCTAGGCATAATTTCATGAAAACGTAGCATAACGTAGCATTTATCACCAATCAAATAAAATGTGCCAAACCAGATATACCAAAAACTGATCCACTGATCAGAATGAAAATTTTAGGAAAGAAGTTACAAGAAGTTACAAGGGAAGAAATTATTCAAATTTGTTGACGATCCAGAATAATAGTGTGAAACCTCAGTAGCTATGGTTTGTCATGGTCCAATAAGGAAATGATTAAATTTTGGTGACGATCCTGAGTAGGGTGTGATCATAAGAGAGAATTTAAAGGTAAACATCCCAATCCAGATATTCTCAAAATTAATCGATTTATCATAATGAAACTTTCTGGAAAATTTAACCACGTTACAAATATTAAATATTAAATTTTAGTGGCGATCCAGATTCGGGTGTAAATTTGAGGGTCATTTAAATTGCTAAGGTTCCAGACCTAAATATCTAAAAAATCTTAGTAATGGATCTAAATGAAACTTTTCAGAATATTTTGTATTGTTTCAATGTAGAAATGTCTAAATTTTGGTGAAAATCCATAGTAGGGGGTGGGCATGAGAACCATTTAAAGAATATTTTTAAACCGACAATTACACTATATAAACTCATTTTATTTTTATTCTTGTATCCTGTTTTCTTATGTTTTTGCACAGGGCTTTTCTGACCGGCAATTTGGTCGCTTCCCGTGCTTGAATCTTCTACAAATATTGTCCAAGCAAAGACTAAATAAAAAGATGTGTATATCAAAATATGACATCATTCTACATATCTTGAATGTTAATAGCAGTCATAGTTCGAGTTTCCATGACGTACGTCGAGTAGGTTTTCATTTAACCTTATAATCTGTATGATTTCATATTTGTTTTTCGTGTTATTTAACGCTAGACTTTTTAAATAATTTTTTTTTCTTTTGGTATTTCAACTTCACTACTCATTATAGCAATGAGGGAAATCCTTAGACGTAGTAATTGTCTAGTGACTTATCTTGTATACACACACACACGCACACCCACAGACACACATATACATATGCAGCTTGACTTTTTTAAGGCAGTTTAGTTGATGGTGGATAATGAATAACAAACATGGAGGTTGTGTGTTCGGTTCCTGTCTCTTATACACATCTAGATGTGTATAAGAGACAGGTTTACGTGTGTTTCGAACTATATGGAATATAATACTGCGTTACGGTAATAAAATCTCAGATACGTAAAAGACTCCAGAAACACTAACATTCTGCTATCCTGATCAAAATCAATTGTCGTTTTAACGTTAATTGCTTCAGCTCAGTAGTGTGCTGGTGGCATAACTTTACCAACTGCCAGTTTTAAACAATATTTAAACATAGAGAAGACTCGCTATTTTTACTCTATATTTTATTGTCAATGTTTTAACAGCTTTTTACAGTTCATTTTTTCGCTGTTGTCATTCTAATGTTGTTTTACACGCTTTTAACATCACGTATTTTACCATTCCAAGCAGTCAAACGAATGAACGAATGACGAAAAGCGAAAAAGCAAACAATCTAGTGAAAGACTCGACCAACCAACACCTGACAGGTGCGCATGCGCTATGCATGATACATGGTACATAAGCATCTTCTAAATTAATTTCATTTATTGGTCTAAATTTCATGAGATGCTATAATGTAACATATCAATCAGCCTGAAAGCCTGGAGTACACTCTGAGAGGCTGTTGTATCTAGTCTTCATGCTTAACTCATGAGGTCTATTTCTTTCCTCCGTGTTAACGGTACCAGTCAAGACGGCACCCTTGCGCACTTTGAACATATTAATTGAGGAAAAGGTAGGCTTACATCATTATGGACTTGTCAATTTTGTAAGGTTAACTAATACTGTACTATGTTAACTAAATACAGGGAAAGTAGAGGTTAATTCGACAGCAAACAATAGTATTATACATAAGTTGAATAGTAGGCCATGCCTCAGTAATTTTAGTTATGAAAACGTCTAAATGTAAAACTTTTTAAAGTTAATAGTGTTGACGATGTGTTCGATGGTAAATCTGTTTTACATTTAGATCATTGCTTTCAATTTCATCGACAGTACATCTGACAAAGTTACAGTGATAAAAGAAAATAAACCAACCAGTGTTACTATAGTTTTTGTGACAAAAATACATAAAGGATAAAAAAAAAAGTAATGAAGGAAAATGGGTGTAGAAGTACGTACTTAAAAGAGAACTAGCAAAATGATTTTTTGTTCTAGAGTGGATTTTTGATATGATATTAATAATAGAATCAACCATTATATTCTTTTTTTGGCTATTTTTTATGAAGTTATAGGCGATTATATACGATTTTACCATGAGGTCACTGGCGAAAAAGTAACAATAGATCGTGTAAATAGCACCGCGTAGGGTATCCCACATCTTTATATACGACTTTTCATGGATCTCGACCTGCCATGTAGGCCCTCTTTAGGCTAGACGCGCCTAGACGGTTGGAAGCGACAATCGAAGAAAAACGGTTAAGCAAGCCAAGGACTTCGCTAACTTCCATTCCTCAGTACTATATTAAAATCCTTCCATTCATGGGCACTGTCTAAAACCTTCTTCCGGCTTATCTCTGAAAAGATTGTAACCTTTTCGTCTGCAGTTGGCTCAACAAGAATTACACAGGAGCCAGTGAGCTTCCATGACGGCCTAGGCTCGGACATGACACGTTGTTGTTTGTTGTTATTTCGCGACGTCATCAACGAGTAGGCCTACAATACTGTATTCATTATCCACCATCAACTAAACTGCCTTAAAGGGAAAAAAAAATCGGTTCGTGCGGGAATCGAACACACAACCTCCATGTTTGCTAGTCATTATCCACCATCAACTAAACTGGCTCGTGTGGGAATCGAACCACGACCTTCAAAAACAAAAATTTAAAAAATTTTAAAAATAAAAAAAGAAAACTTGCCCCGTGTGGGAATCGAATCCACGATCGCCGAGTTTACTATTTCTGATCCAGCATGACTAAACCATACTAAACGGAGGGAGGTAAACCGCGGCCCCTAAGCCATAAATGCGATAAATTTAGTACCACACCAAGTACCAGTTAGTCAACTCTGATCCTACTAGAAAAAATTCTTCGTATATATACACTGCCGGTAAATATTACGCATGGTCATGGTGTCAAAAATGGGCCGTGGGCCAAGAGGGTTTATTTTTTTGTCTAAAAATGTAGAATTAAATTTATAATCCATAACTTACGCACTTTTTTTTTTTAAATAGACAAAAATATTTGAAAAATTCATTATGCAAATTAGAAAAAATAGACTAATCATGTTACAGGAAACTTGGTGGTTGTGTGTTCAATTCCAACACGAACCATTTTTTCCCCCTTTTTTTTAAAGGCAGTTTAGTTTAATGAATAACAAACATGGAGGTTGTGTGTTCGGTTCCCACATGAACCAATTTTTTTTTTAAAGGCAGTTTGATGGTGGATAATAGATAGCAAGCCTGGAGGTTGTGTGTTCGATTCCCACACGAACCAATTTTTGTTTAAGGCAGTTTAGTTGATGGTGGATTCCAGACCTCTGACAATGGCGGAAGCCTATACCAAAGCTTCGCATTTTTGCGGGCATAATACCTAGACAGGATTGTTCATTCATATTGAAATTAGTGTTTTGATGTTGATTTTTTTTTTCATCCAATGGGAATTCATATTCTGGAATAACTTAATTAATTTGTTTATGTTAAAGATCAAGTTTAATTTTTATACTTATGTTCTAATTGTATGTATTGAGGGTCCCAATTGATCAGCTCAGGGTGGATGGACCACCCTCACAAAATATTGTTTAAATAAATAAATATATTTTATATAAGAAGGATCTATGAATATTCAGCTTTCCGTTTTCTGGGGAATGAACAACAAGATATTTGATTGGTAAACAGTCGAAATGGCAATTTAATGCCAACGAAGTCGCTGGAGGTAATTTTTTTTTTTCATGAAGGCCAGGGCCTTTAGACCTCTGACAATGGTAGCGGAAGGCTATACCAAAGCTTCGCATTTTTTCGGGCATAATGCCTAGACAGGATTGTTCATTCATATTGACATTAGTGTTTTGATGGTGATTTTTTTCATCCAATTGCAATTTATATATTTTATATGAGAAAAATCTATGAATATTCAACTTTCCGTTTACTGGGGGGAATGAACAACAAGATATTTGATTGGTGAACAGCCGAAATGGCAATTTAAACGAAGTCACTAAAAAGAAGTCAAAATGCAGCCTCTACGCGTGGTGGGCGGTCAGCATAGCACCAATAGAAAAGTGAAAAATGACGGTGACCTTTATCAAGCAATACAATTGAAACAAATACTAAAGCAATCAGAAAAATATTGCCTTCCAAATGCAGAAGGGAATACAAAATTCCGACAAGTATTTGCCAGATACGACTGTGGAAAGACAAAAAATGACCTAAAAACAGCTAATGTCAGCGCCGTGAAACACTTTTGCTAGGCTATTCTCGCTCTTGAACGATAATGTTGCAAGAAGAACCATTTCGTATTTTTTGGAGATTTTTTGATTTGTCAATATGTATGGTTGATAATTTTACTTTATTTTGTCAGGTCGAGGTGATTTCACTTTATTTCACAATAGACTGATATTATTTCCACTCACAATAGTGTAGTCGCAATATTACTAATACAAAAGTGAAAGTTAAAAAGGGGAGAAAAGCAAAAATCTCTTGATTGATTTTAAAAGTCGTGTACTTGCAAAAAGACTAAATTAATCATTGTTTTAAGTTGGAATATCGTGTTGTTATTAATAATAATAATAATAATAATAATAATCATAGGCCTTATAATAATATAATATGTTTATTAATAATAATAATAATAACAATAATAATAACAATAATAATAATAACCATAATAATAATAATAATAATAATAATAATAATAATAATTATAATAATAATAATAATAATAATAATAATTATAATAATAATAATAATAATAATAATAATAATAATAATAATAATAATAATAATAATAATAATAATAATAATAATAATAATAATAATAATAAAGATTTGTAAAGCGCAAACATCTCCACCTAAATATGTGCTGGGTAGTGTGAAACAAGCAGTAGAAAAAAAAACAAGATACATATCACAAGAAGAAAATGTAACAAGACTCATCATTTTATTACTTTACCTTCTCATTTTTTAACCACAGTTATATAAATGTCTTTCGATATTTCCTTTTGTTTTCTTTGAATCTCTTTCTTATACTTTCCTTTTTTGTCATACGTTTCCTTATCTTTTTCCTATTCTTTCTTATGTTTCCTTTTCTTCTTTTTTTCCTTTCTTATGTTTCCTTTTTTTTCTATGTTTCATTTTCTGTTTTAGTCTCTCCTTTTCTTTCTTATGCTTCCTTTCCATTCCATTTCTTTCTTATGTCTTTTTTCTTATTCTTTTCCTTTTCTGTCTTACGATTTTCAATTCTTTTCTTTTTATCTTTTTCTTTCCCCCTTTCTTTCTTATTTGTAGTGAAAATCAGGGCCCCCGTGACCATTTTCAGGGACCAACGTTTCTCTATTGATTTAGCATCACTAGATAAAAAAAAATGAACGGGCGGGCGGAGGGAACGTCCTTTAAAGTCGGATAAGCTTCTCTTAGCAGACCTTAGCATGTGATCATATATTTTTTTCGACAGTGTGAAATCTTGTTCTTTTAGATTAGAATGATTTTGTTCTTTTTTTTTTTGTATTTTTTTTGTTATTAGAAGAAATGTAAACCCCAAATATAGTGCAAATATTTATAAGATTGTGCCCCCTCACTCACAGTTATGAATTTTCCTATCTGTTTTCCATTTTTTCTCTCGGTTTATAAAATACCCATTCGGTGACCATCATTAGATTTTTGCTAATTAAAGCTTGATTTCCGCTCCTTTGCATATTTCCCTGCGATATACAACATTTTTAACACATTAAATTTATTATTTGTCGTATTAAACAACATGGTAAGCCCAAAAAATAAAAATAAAGCAACATATTTTTCTTCTGATATTTCCATTTTTCGTGGCGGTGAGTGTGCTAATTGGCCAAATATAAATTTGTTTTATTCGAATCATCATTTTAGACAAGTTACAAAAAAGTCTGCCATATCTACGACCATACTACATCTGAATATCAAGAATATAGAAGATTTAAATGATTTTTTGTTCTAGAGTGGATTTTTGATCCACTCTAGAATAAAATCCTCTCTAGAACAAAAAATCATTTTGCTAGTTCTCTTTTAAACAACGTGATTTTCAAAAATATGATATACGACAACATCTCAAATAATATGTATCCCATAATAAAATGACGTCGCTGTTATTGTCTATAGCTTGTCTATAGTCTACTGTTCTTGGCAAGAGCATCGTTGTATTTTATGTTATTAAGTCTAATGTATTGTAGATAAGGTAATGCTTTGCCTGTTACTTGTGCATATCGTCTGCTCTGATTACATCTCCAGTATGTTTTTTTTTGACATCTTAACCAATTCACCAAGAGGACGGACATCTCGGGACATCAAAGGTTATAACTCTGGCATCGCCATTCTACGCGCTGCGCGTCCCTACACGCTGATCGTCACAAAAACCATAGCAACTAACCATAATAATAATATTGACGGCTGTACTCGCAACTAGTATCGGATCGTCGATGCCACAGTAAAGATCAAAGAACTGTACGCACGTACGAGCTATGTTCGCGAGCGGAGATGTGCGTCCTTTTCAGGGGCGGATTCAGAGAATTTCTGACGGGGGTGGGGGAACATATAAAGTTCTCGCCGCCACGCCCACCTCAGCCCCACTATGGTTGGTGTAAATAAGTGGCAAATAATCGAGCTCTCCTTTCACCCAAATGCTGGATCGCCACTGAACTCCTTGATACACTCCTTTTTCCTCTGTTTAACTAAAATTTTTCTCACTCATCCCCACCCCGCTGGATCCACCCCTGCTTTTGTTGAATTGTCTTGACAAACCTTTAAATTCTTCCGCATGCTGCGTCAGTTTTTATGTTATATCTGTCTATAAAATCACTTATTCCATTCGCTTTGCGTAGCACCCTTCCAGCTGTCGGTGCTTTCTTTTTCACCATACGGTTGTTTTCTAATAATGATGGAGTCTTTGGGTCCTGTGTGAAAACCAGGGAATAATAAGATGAATGAGAACATGTGGTAGACGTTTCCGATGGCCACTGATCGTGTTTGATAGATATCCTAGCCTGTAAACTGATTTTACTGATTAATAGTCTTAAATCAGCAAAATTGTAAAACTGAAATAAAAAAAATTACCTTTTTTTAGATTACGATTCGATATCTGTAAGCTAACGAACAGCAAGATACCTCAACTACTTTTAGCCAAATTTTGAGCTTAGAAGAAGCGCCAGCAACATGTATGGTCTAATTTTGGAAAGCATTCTTGAGATGATCAAAGACCATTATGGCGAGGAGAAGTGGTTAGAAATCCGCAGTAAAGCGGACATCGATGAGTATAATTTTGTGACGCATGACATCTACAGTGAACGGGTGGTTCGTCAACTTTCTGAGGCAGCAAGCAAGGTCCTTGGGTTGACTGTCGCTGAACTTATGAACGCTAGTGGGATTTACTTCGTCTCTTTCATGGCTAAGTACGACTATGATCGTCTGCTGCGGTGCCTTGGCCGAACCATGAGTGATTTCCTCAACGGCCTTGACAACCTTCATGAATACATTCGCTTCAGCTACCCGAAAGGCCGAACCCCTAGCTTTTTCTGTACAGACGAAACCGAAAAGGGGCTAACACTTCACTATCGATCAAAGAGACGGGGGTTTATTCATTATGTGATAGGGCAGATTGTTCAAATCGGTCAAAATTTCTACGACGTGGAAATTGACGTTCAAGTTGTAAGCAGCGAATACAAAAGCGGGATGCAATCTGTCGTCTACCGATTGAACTTCGAAAATAACAATTACAGTAAGAATTTGGGAATTGTTTCCCGCTTCATGGAAAAGGCATCCTCCCTGCAGCCGTCACATATTTTCAAAATATTTCCATTCCATATTGTGTTCGATGATTCTATGACTATACAAAATGTTGGTAAGTCGATTTTTATTCATTGATTAATAGAGTAGAACCCCTCCCCTCCATATAAGGGAACGGTTTTCCGTGAAAAGGGAACATAGGCCTATACATCTTTTAACACTATGGTAACGGCCACCCCTATTAAGGGAATACCCCTAGGGGACACCTTATGAGTGTGCCCAACGGTCAAATTAATACACATTTTTACCTATTTTCATTTTATTTTATCACAACAATCAGGTCTACAAATTAAGAAATATTTATTCGAAATATTTTGACACCTTTTGAGCAATAACTAATAAAATTGCGAATTGCGAACATTGTAAATGCGGGATTAGTGGCGTAACGAAGAGGCCGAAGGTCCCGAGTCAGGTGTTGGGGCCAGGGAGCCGCACATGGCCCCGGCGGTGGCCCCGATTTTTTAAAAACTTTTTGTGATGTATTTTAATGTCTTTCTTGGCATAATTGAGTTCTTAATTTTGTATCGTGATTTGACAAAATAAGCGTAATATATTGTAATTAAGAAAATAGGCCTACTTTGTTCGTCTGTTTATGTTCTGTACTGACATACGGAAGCATGCTGTTTAAGATTTTTTTTCTCCTTGGACAGAGTTTGAGGCAAACGTCAATGAAATTTTATAATTTCAATGATCTACCTCTTTTTTTCATATTTTCCCCAAGTTATTAAATATTTAAAAATCTGTATCTCATTAACCAAGTTTTTCGTCAAAATTTAAGAAGAAAATTAAGACGTCTGCATTTCTATTGGCAATCATGTATTTTTTTATCTTAATTTTGTCTATTTTAATTGTATGTTTCAAAGCTATTCTATATAAATTCATTTCCAAAATAAAGAAATGAATGTAAAAATTTACTGTACGTATTTGTTTGTCTTGTGTGGGGCATCCTACCTTTATTTCATATAATCAATCATTCCACAAATCAAACATGAAAATCTTAACCAACTACAGTACGATATTGCAACTTGCAATATTTATTTGCCGTAATGATTTCAATTTCAAGCGTTTTAAAAAAAATGTTTATTGTATTTTGAAAGCCTATTCTATCGCAATCGATGTTATGCACTCTTATGCAGTTTTTATGTTTTAATTTTTATGCAGTCCGCTCAATAGTGCGAATCATTAAGTTTTTCTCATAGCCATCATGCGCGTAAAGAACTTCGTAGTTATTGTTGAACTGCACATGCGTGTATGAAAAAAAAAATCGCATTTTGGTGGAATTCGCATATAGGAAAGAAACAACGGTTGTACGAGCCCGAGGGCACATTAGCGCCCCGGCACGTAAACAGGAAGAAAAGAATACATATTTATTTCGTGTCCCATTAATAGGGCTTTAGGCCTACTGCAATAGGATAATTTAAGTTGACCTTTATAGGCCTATTGCTTATTGACATTTGACATATTAATGAGCAATTGAAACTGAGAGATAGCGTCTGTTCTTATTAGGAATCTTATTTTTTTTAAATTACTCATCTTTGAAATCTGAATGTATAGGCCTAATCCATATTATCCAAACAACAAAACGAACAACTGCTTAATACACTTGGCTTTCATCGAATCTTTATTTTAATAAACGTTCGAAAATTAGAATAGTAGACCTATGATATATTAATTCATATTCTCCAACCGTTTTTGATAGAATTAAAAACAGGAAGTATATTTTTGAATCAAATTTTTATGATTAAAAATATCAATTTACAATAATCTGGTGATAATGTTTCTGTTTATCAGGCAACGTCCTCGAGACAGCGATGCCGTACCTTGTGGGGAAACCTATTGACCAAGAATTTGAGCTGGTTAGACCACTAGTAGATTTTTGCTGGGAATCGGTAAGCCTGCGTTATATTTCTAATTGTGTTGATTTTTGAATAACAATAGCAATACCGTACCAAAGACAATGACAACTATACTTACTATGTCTGTTAAAACATAGTAAATCTACATAGTAACATTTAAAAACAAATTAACATGAAAACAAACTCGACGAAAATTATTCATGCATTTCACGGTAATTTTTTTTTCTTAACCTAGCTGTAGCTGGTTCGAAACTCTTTAGAAAACATAAATTGCGTTAACATAAAAGTTTAAATAGGCCTACTCGTCTATTAATATTCAAAAACGGTATGTAAAATGACG
Organism: Anneissia japonica; assembly: GCF_011630105.1. Taxonomy (NCBI): domain Eukaryota; kingdom Metazoa; phylum Echinodermata; class Crinoidea; order Comatulida; family Comatulidae; genus Anneissia; species Anneissia japonica. Next base: position 154,425 of record NW_022734790.1, on the reverse strand, counting down.
TCATATTGTAATATGCACATCTTTGATATGGTCTTTGCTTGGATAAAGTTTGAAGAAGATCCACGCACGCAACATTAAGAAAAATTAAAAAGTATAGAATATAAAATACCTGGAAAACAAAATCATACTAAAAATTATGAAGTAACAAAACATAAACATGAAAACCTAGGACGCCAGTGAGACTCGAACTTTATATGCAGTGGTAATAGCGATGGTAATGTTGAGAATTACGCTAAAAAAAACCCGATCCTACATTTTAGCTTATACCCCTAGGGCGAAAATTAAAGAAGAAAAAAGATCGGAACAAAACCAATGTTTTTTTTCACCTAATGCAAGAAAAGCAAAAAACAAAACAAGCAAAAAAAAAACAAAAAAAAATTAATAAATAAAATTAACAGCATCAGTACCAGCAGCAGCAGCAACAACAACAATAATAATAATAAGCGTATTTCTTGATTTTACTTCTTACAACTGAAACTATTTATGAGATTATAATCGTAAGAGTACGAAACTTGGAAGTTGCTTTTAAATAGATTTCTCAATTTATTCAAAAGATCTTAATATAAACTTAATTCTTAATTGGTTCTATTCGAGGTTAAAACATGATTAGTTTTATTTCGGAGAAGAGCATTTTGGATTATATTTCGCATACTTATAAATATGGGAGAATTATATTAAATGTATACCTATATTTATATACCTATATTTATATATTCACCAGACTGTGCCACTGTAAATATATAAATTCTTCCAGGTAATTTCGCATATTAATAATGTGTTTGAACTAGCCGCGACGACTCTGACACGAAGACAAACCAAAGTAAATCGTCCGTCAAAAAGTTCTTCACAATCATGTAAGATTTATTTTAATTATATTTATTTGAATCTGAAGATAAATTTTTCAACTTAGCCCAGAAGTTCATTTGATATTCAGGGCCTTTTAATATAAAATAAAATAATGTAATGTTTATAAATTAAAGTTCTAATAGACCTTACTGCTAATCCCCCTGTTTATAATTGTGGCTAAAAGCGTGGTACCTTAAGCATGTCGTGGGACAAGTCAAATTTGGTTGACACTCTGAAATGTTCCATTAAAGAAAGTTTACAATCATGGTGTCAAGCAAAATATTTTAATCTATGGGCATAGGATTTACAAACCAGAACCCGTTCAATAAGCTAAACTGGTGGCGCCACTTTGTGTACGCTGAACCGTAGAAATTTCTTGGCCCCTGGTTCAATTCCCATGCAACTCTCCTGGAATTTCAGCTGGAGGGCTGAATGCAAGTTACGGTACATATAGCATGATACTTGGAAGAAGTTTAATTAGTTAAAACATTAACAATTAGGCCCTATGTTTATTTTCAGCAAAGCGAAATACAAGTAGAACCAGTATTCAGTGTGATGAGAGTTATTTAGGTAGGTTAATCTACAAACCAATCATTTACCAATAAATCAGTTAAACAATCAATCAATCAATCAATCAATCAATTGTAAGTCATTCAATCGACCGCCAAACTATCAATCCATCAATTAATCAACCAGTCAATCAGTCAATCAGTCAGTAAGTCAGATAGATTTTTTTAAAAATAAGAAGTACAATTTTGTTTTATCATTTAGCAAAATGATTTTGGCAAAACCATCTAGGCGAAGGAGAATAATACAAATTACATTTTATTTAGAAATTGTGTAATAATAAGATTGATAAATGCTTTAAAACAGGAAGAAATATATAGGCCTATCTTATTTTTGGTGATATCAGGAAAGCGGAGGCCGTAATAAAAATAAATATAAAATTTTATATTTTTATGAAATTTTCCTTTTTAGTGGTGGAGGGTGCGCGAAACTTCCCAAAAATAAATGTTTATTTTTATTCAAAATCACCATTTTTTTGCGGTCGGAGGGTTCAATAAACAAGGTATAAAAAAAAGTCTCGCCTTATCGACTTGATATCACTTGATGACGCAATCATAAGTTTTGCTTATTCTGTAGGTTACATTCATTGGTAAGAAAGATAGTTACGTTCAATGAAAGAATGGAATTGTTTAATAAACTTCTTTTTTTAAACTACTGTAGATGCTCTAACTGTGGATGTAAACCCGTGTCGAATACGACTCAAAGGCCAGATGAAGTACATCAGAGAATGGGATGCCATAATTTTTCTTTGTACCCCAGTGTAAGTTATTATAATATAATACTAATTTCATACCAGTCGTGTGTGAAACGCCACGTTCGCCAGCACAATTTATCATGTAATGCCACTATAACTCATTGGCATAACGTTACTAACACGGCAAATCCTTATTAAGTCAACAAGACTTCGAACACAATATACGCTTAGATTGGTCCAAAACTTACGATGTACTGACACACAATATAACCATAGAGAAAATAGGCTAATAATTTAAAATGGACCTTCCGCTATGCTCCGCCCCTTGGATATTGTTCTGCGAAGGTTCCACAAAACATACACTGCTTTTTATAGAATGGAAAACATAGACGCAATGGCTGCAGCAGGGCTGTATGTGAATGACTTTAGCATCCATGATTCAAGTCGTGATCTTATATTGGCTGGAACACAAAAATCCACTGAGTTGAAAATGGCACTCGACCAGGTATGTCATTCATTTGTTTGTTATTCTAAAGTTTAGACTGGCCCTTAACAAGACCATAAATATAAAGATATAAAGTTGTCTTAATGGAATAATACTTACCGTCATAATAAATCTAACGTATCTACTTAAGTTATCGTCCAGTTAGTGGTTGCGATTAAGCGAGTCGTCCTCTCATAGAAAGTCATACCAACGCAGAAAGCAAACTCGTATTATATCCGTTTAATGCCTATACATAATACTTTACTTTAGAAACCATAATTATGAAAGTCTACTATTTAATTAATTTTTTAAAAATGGCCTCCAGAACCAAAAAGAATTGTTTGCTATGTTTATCTTCAGGAACAACGCAAGAGTGCCGAATTGGAAGAGAGCATGAGGAAGTTAGACGTCGAAGTAAAGAAAACAGATTCGTTACTCTATCAGATGATTCCAAAACCTGTAGCAGAAAAACTTCGCAAAGGAGATTCAGCGACGAGTACATGTGAAGTAGGATTCAATTATTTCTTCGCTTCCTCAATACATTCAACTTAATCTTATTTGAAAATATGTTGACGTGAGGGAGATCTATCCAACCAACCAGAGCTGATTGTTACGTATATGTATACGGTATATCCCCATGCCAGTGGTTCCCAACCTTTTTTCATCACGGATCCTCGGACATGTTAAATTTGTCAGTATTACTCATTGTCGATTCCAACAATGAGATTATAGATAAAAGATGATTCGCCAAAAAAAAAAAAAATAAATAAAAAAATGAACAGTGTTGGATTCTGGAATTCAAAATTGAGGGGACAGACACAGAAAGTCAATTTTACAGATAGGGATTGGTACCACCTGAGGCCCACCATGGTTGGGGCTGACGTACGAAATGTTTATGTCTATGGCGATTCTAGAATGCCGGAAATGGTATACTGTCAGACTCAAAATTTGAAGGTAATATTATTTTTAATGTTGATTCCCCCAATGTCAAAGGTATTTCATTATTAATAAAGGCGTCTAATGGTTAGCAATAGGATATTTATCACCCTTTTGTAAGAAGAGAAAATAATGGAATCATGAAAAATTGGTCTAAGAATCCAACCGATCACAAACTTTTTCGCGGACCCCCTGCTGGTCCTTTTGAATTGACTGTTTTTCGCGGAACCTAAGGGGTCCGTAGCCTCCGGTTGGGAACCACTGCCTTATGCCATGCCATCCTATGCTTAGGTATGCAAGGCAAACGTTGTACTAACAATAGAGGCTAATATAAGTAACCATTGTGCATAGGCAACCACAATATGCTTAAACCGTAAGAGAAACGAATGAAAAGCTGAGCATAAACAAAGCTGTGATTTCAATAGGTTTAAACCATAGAAACGAATAAAGAAAGCTGAGCATAAACACAGCGTGTGATTTCAACTGGGTTGTATTTTATTTTTTAATAACGTCTAAGAGTGAGTTACACTGATAATGGGACCCTCAATATATATAACAAAACTAACAACGGAAATTAAATAGATTTAGTAAATCATTTTGAGACTTACAGAAGAAAAAATATTATTCCATAATATTGCAGCTAGTAATCAGCGCAGTTGTGTTCGAACCTACCAGGTACCCACTTGTACTCCTGGGTGGAGACAGGCAACCGTTGTAGATAAAGTGCCTTGCCCAAGGACACGATTTGCACAGCGAGAGTTTCGAATCCTCGAGGTTGGGAGTCCAAGCCACAACCGATGCGCCAACCGCTTCTTATAAGTCAATCGCCGTCTTTTAATGTTAGTTTTGATAATCAACTGTTGAAGCAGTCATCGGTAGCTAGATAGTGATATGATCACTGTCAGCGTGATCACTCACAATTTTGATATACCCAATGACTGGGTCGAAGTTACCCAAGATTTAGCCAAAATTGCCCAAAATTACCCAAGCTTCCTAAAAATGCATTAAAATTTGAAAAAAAACCGTGTTTCGCATGTATAGTTTCCTTTTTAGTTCAATTTATAAACCATTTTTTATTGTAATTGTTTGTGTTAATTATTAAAATGAATATTCATGAGGTGATAATACGGGCAGAAAAATACGCCCTCAGTCGGCCAGTGTTATCAATAGATCAGTGATCAAGTTTTATTATGTAATGCATTAATTAGGTAAGATCAATGGCAACGCAAATCACAAATAAACAATTCTGAACCCATGATTATAGCAATTAACAGTCAATTAACAATGTTATGTGCACTTCGTGGAGTTTTGCTTACTTGAATGGATTGAAATATACTTTGTTACTTCTTAATTCTTCCTCTATGACAAAAAATTTATTTTCTTAGTAAAAATAAAATACCCAAGGAATTGAACGGAATACCCAAGAACCCAAGACCAAGTAAAAATACCCAAGATCTTGGGTAAATACCCAAGCAGTGGTCAGACTGATCACTGTGTATACTGTGTGCGTATTACGTTTAGCTGTGCGTATACGCGCTAACATACAGCAACATCACACACAGTACGAATAATACAATGAAAAAATAATTTAATTGTTTTTGAAGAACTTGTCAGAAGTTTACTATTTTGATAGACATTCGTAAAAAAAATTCTTAAAGCATTTGAAAGAATACAGTAATCCAGTTTTGGTCGGAGCAGACATGTAAAATCGTGTGGCTTCGGTGGCCTCTTGCCTACATCTAAATTCGTTCCTTGAGTCTATAAAATAGGTCTAGAATATTCATACTAAATGTTCAGTATTTTGAATATAATTAGGGTCTATTGATTAAAGACATTTTCGTACATAATATTTATTTTTTTTCGGGTTCTAATCAACCTTGTGTTTTTCTTTCAATTACCACAGACAAATGGCGATTGTCTGTCCCCTCTTTCTGCAAGCACGCGTAATGCTGTGTAACTAGCTAATTGAAATTCGTTGCAGTGCGCGATACATAGGCCTACAAGTTATTTTCACCTTTCCTCACGTACGGAAAAAAACACAGTTAATTGAATTTATGTGGGTTCCTTAGATCGTAATACTGAATTTCCATTCTCATTCTCGTAAACCTATTTTATGTTTATGCCTCAGTCAGTTTGCCTACCAACTTTATACAATATCAGTAATAATTTTAATTTAACACGGAATTCATATTTCTGAATGACTTGATTTAAAGAGTTAGGCCTACTTCTCTTCCCCCGACAGGTATTCCAATGTGTGACGATTTTGTTCAGTGACGTGGTCGGATTTACTACCATCTGTTCGAGAATAACCCCGATGGCGGTGGTGGCTATGTTGAATAGCATGTATACAAAATTTGATAATCTCTGTGAAGCATATGATGTCTATAAGGTTAGAGTCTAACTCCGGGCTTGGGGCCATGCCTCTGTAAAATGTTTGCCCCCCCCCCCCCNNNNGATTATGATGGTGTTGATGAAGAAGAAGTAGTAGTAGATTAATGATGATTAGCATAATAATGATAATAACGATAGTAGGCATATCATATGATAAAAATAATGTTAATAAGGTTGATGATGATGATGATTACGATAGTAATTATAATGTGTAGAAGAAGAAGATGATGATGAGGATGGTGATGATAAGGATGAAAATGATGATAAGGGTGGTGATGATAATAATGATGGTGGTGGTGATGATGATGATAATTACTTTAAGTGAATAATGAAGTATTTCTATAAGTATAAATTTACATTTGATTAAATAAAAATTATTTTACGAAAACATTGCCTTGTTGGATACAATTTTTTAACACCATTGGCTTTCTGTCATTTGATGTGATCTTCGGAATTATTATTTAAAGACGAAAACAAGAATAAACAAATCGAGTAACCATGATACATCAATCACTAAAAGGGTTTACTAACCCGATAAAGCTGCTCAAAATTAAATTTCCAATTCATCATGAAATTTGAACCACCTTAAAAAAATAAAATATGCTAATGTTCTACTCTAGTTGAATTAATAAATTCCCAACTTTGCGAAATCTAAATTATTATTATATATTTGTCTGGTAAAACACGGAGTAGGCCTACTATTTGATAAGCAGACAAATTTATGATTACGTCAAGCAATCTGTTGTAATTGCATCGGGAGGTTATTATTTGTATTTTAAGCTTCGTCTACACAAAATTTAATTCAAGTTAATTGGATGATACGGATTTTCATCATGTAGCATGGCGCCTTTCCCAAGAGCATTGTGTTTAACCTTGAAATTTCTCATAACAAGCTATCTTTTTTCAGGATATGTCCAGAATTATGAGTAGAATAACATATTAAGAGTCCTTGAAAATCCTACTAGAGCTTTCTGCAAAATCCAAGATGGCGTCCAAAATGGCCGCCATTTTTATATTTTATCATAACTTTGCAGCCACGTAAGTTTCTAAATATATGTTTTAAGGTACAAGGAATACAATAAAAACGTTATCTGGAGGGTCCAAATCTTGCAAGTACAGTACCTGAAAACTAAGTTGGCGTTCAAAATACCCGCCATTTTGATATTTTATCATACCAATAGGATTTTCGAGTACTTTTAGTATGTTATTCTACTAATAATTCAGGACCTATCCTGAAAAAGCTTGTTATGAGAAATTACCATGTCTGCCTATCTTTACGCCCTAATGCTCTTGGATGAATTACCCATTAAACAAGATGATATCAGTCGCATCAATTAATGAGCATGATCATGCCATATATCCCCATATGGACAAATAACAGGTATTGTTCACATATTGATAGTGTTCATAGATTTTCGTGTATAGGTCTACATGTTTGTAGTTCTCTGTATTAGGTGGAAACAATTGGAGATGCGTACATGATAGTGTCTGGGGCACCGACCCCAACTCATGACCACGTCTTAAGGGTGTCTGAAATGGCCCTGTCAATGATAGACGCTATGCATGACTTAAAAGAACCCGACACAGATGAACATATGACAATACGCGCAGGTAAGCAAATCACTATAGTTTCATTTAATAGAATTTTGTATCATTAAACATTCTTAAACATATTATTTAATAGTTTTAATTTTTAATCATTTTTTGAATTATAAGCAGCGTGACATCCTAGCCCTCTAAACTATTATGACCATTAATAAATGTAACTAATTTTGTTCAAATTAGCCTAATTCTTCCTCGAACATTAATCCAGAAATCGAGGTTCTAAACCAATTCAATTGAATATCATGTTCTGTACAGGAATGCATTCGGGAGTGGTTGTCGCTGGAGTGGTTGGCTTGAAAATGCCCCGTTACTGTTTGTTTGGTGATACTGTTAACACCGCCTCAAGGATGGAATCTACCAGCGAGGGACAGCGAATTCACATCAGTCAAGCTACTAAGGACGTCCTAAGTACCTGTCCGTATGTTATCGAAGAAAGAGGCTCAATCGAAGTTAAGGTATGAATCAGTCGTAGAGGGGGTGATTTAAAATTAATACAGCAAGCATTTTTTAAACATTTTTTAGCAGCTCTGAGTAGGCTACCACATCATAATCAGATGCGCGTACATCCATGAGATATTTCTTTTACTTCATTTCACACTCAAAATTGTTGAATGATAGTATAATCTACGCAAGTAAATCAAGCATGCTCTAGTTAAAAATTATTCTGTATCATAAAACGACAAAATTATTTGGCCTATATCATGACATTTCTTATTTAATTTTGGTGATACACTCTGATCATCACAGTCCAGCAAAATATATAAAGTGCTAAATACATTTTTACAAATTCAGCCAATTTACAGTAATGAGAATACTTAAAACATTTATAACGCTATCTTTAGCACAACATTGATACTTCAAGCATGAGTATGTTAACCCTTCTACAAGCATTGTTAAACCTAGACCTGCATGAATAATGTCGTCGATAACATTTGGAGGAAGCTGGTTGCTATGAAATGTATTAATGTTAGACAGTTAAAGTGCTTTTCTGGGAAACTGCAATATGTTATTAGAATACATTTTTGTTTTCAATCAGGATAATGCTGTCTAATTGCCACGGCAAATAATAGACCCAAAGAGCATTTAAGTCACGATAAAGAATATATTACATTTCGTTAATACAATTTAATGAATTTATTATTAATACTGAAAGCAAGTCTTAAAATTATATAAATATCAAAGCGGTGCATGCGTTACACGAAGCTTTTGATTACGTTTGACACCTTTTACATGAAAGTATCAGTATATATCTTACACGATATATTTGATTTTCTTCATGTAAAAGGAAAAAATTGTTATCATTTTGGTATTCATTTCATTTGCTTTTTGAGAACTTTAATTAAAAACCTGTATTCAAAATACTTTTTTAGAGCCAAAATATAATCAATCCTGTTTAATATAATTTCAACATTTTAATGATGAAACGGTGTAGTGTAAACTATATTTTGTATCATGTTCTGGATGAGCAAAATAATTCGAAAATGTAGAAATAAATAAAAATAAAATCTTACACTGTTTAGCCAGATTTTTGCAATCTTTAATTACCGTACTCTATTATTATTCCGGATTGTTTATTTTTATTAAGACTTATTAAAACTCATCCCACTACAGTGGCTATATGTGGCTACTTTTTGCTAGTTTTTTGTTCATGTACCGGTACCTCAATAAACACCTAAGGACAGGTCGAAACATTTATTTTCTCCAATAAATTATTTCTAAAGTCCATACATGGTATTCGTTTGTATACCGTATTCTTTAATAACAAATAATAGCATATAAATAAATCAAGATAACCGTTAACACTGTTAAATTATATATAAATCATCAATGAAGGTAAATACAGTGTTCGGATAAAGGACATAATAATACATCGTGTAGCATAGCTGTCAACGAAAATATCTAGTGAGGAGTGTTTCCCATTATTTCCCTTTAAATTGTCTCCATATCCACACCCCACTCCGAATTTTCACTAAATTTAAGGAGGCACATTAGGTCTACTTAATAAATGGTCAATGTTTGTACAAAGCTTGGGAAAGATCAAAGCATGGAAAGTGACCAAAGTGCAGGCAAGAAAAGCCCCGTGCAAGAAAATAGATAAAACCATATGAATGAAGAAAAAAAAATCACAAAAAAAAAACAAAAAACAATGGCTTTTCTACTGCTTAAGACAACGACTACGGCAATGTTAATACCGGTACTAGTACTGGCCCTGCTGTATGTGTAAAATCAAAGTTAAAAATGCATATTGTTATTACATTATTTTTAATCAGGGTAAAGGATCTATGAAGACGTATTGGTTAAAGGGCCGTAGAGATGATGCGCCGCCCTTCACCTGTTTTAAGAAACTCGGTCACCATGACAGCGACGACCCAGATCTGTGAGTCAAACTGTTGTCTGTATTTTTGTTCTGCTAAAGGTTGATAATTTTTCATTTATTATTTGTTTAATCTTTCCATTCTCGTCCAATGGCTACATTTGACTGGTGACAAGCCAGTTTTGTTTGCTTTAATAGGCGCTTTAAAAATGTGTATTATTATTATTATTATAATCGTTGAAGCTTCACAATAGACCTTTCCAGAGTTTCAATCAAACTTAACAACTGACTAATCAGAACAGCGCTAGGAATGCGCGCGCGTTTTACGAACACACGTGTTGTCCCACAAACGCACGTGTTCGCGTATGTTTTAACCATGGTTTTAACACTGCTGTCTTTGTGGGACCTAAGCAACCTAAGCAACAATATCCAAGGGGCGGAGCTTAGCGGAAAGGTCCATTCGACCAACTAATCAGCGTCGATGAAAACTGTTGGCGATAGTGTGTAGCGAATTTATTGAAACCTGGCTTTAGTCTCACATGAGGTTTGGAAAATAGAGTTGGTTTTAGTCGAAAGAAAAAATATCATGTTTTCACAGTAATTGAACCCTGAACCATATAATTAGGAGGCTAGCACCTTAACCACAAAGAGTTATACCAAATGTGTGACGTTAAATAGCCAATAATGATCAAATTATATTTGAAAATTATTATAAAAAAGAGTACTGTCACAAATGGTGTTCGAATAAGACCCCTTCAATTACCGTTCTATTGCTACAACAATTTGACTATTGGCTAGCTGCTATAAATAATGAAAGTGTTTCCCCATTCGAATTCTAATGCTTTATGGTTTATTAAACTATTAATAGTAGATACTAAATCATATGATAGCAATAATAATAATAATGATGACACACACACACACACAC
>NW_022734790.1:141106-143393 GCF_011630105.1 Anneissia japonica | reverse complement strand
AAAAGTACTGAAATAGACTGATACATTGTCTGGCTTATATTTCACAGTGAGGAAGCCAGCCCCTATCAGTCTGTACAAAAACCCGCACCTTTACAAAAAGCAAAACCAAGCAAACCACAGCCAGTAAAGACAGATTTTGTACTAGGGAACCGATATCAAAACTTACCAAATACAAAACCCATTGAAAAGAAAGAATTCAAAAGTTCTCTTGAAAAGAAAGACAAAGTTCAAAAGATAAGCAAAAAGCCAGGAACAACGAATAATCAGAAAAACCATGTCAAATCTCCAGTAGGAGATAATATGACGAAATTAATAAATTCTCCTCTGAACAACCAGTTGAAATCACCGTTTAAATCCGGTAAAAAGATCGAAAATCGCCAGAACTTGTCTTCATTGCCTCAACCACTTTCAACGACTCCAATAGAAAAGCTAAGTGAACCAAATGCAGACAAACTTGGATCCCCAATCAATAAGACTGTGAATACATCTGCCATGAAAATAGAAAGCGAGATACAAGGAGCTAACCAGGTTGAAGATAAACCAGAATGTGCCATCAACGCAGGCGATGAGGAAAAAACGTTGTTAGGGGAAGAGGGCAGGACATCTACAAAATGTAGCCGACTTTGCACTTTCTTGTAAACTAAAATACAATTTTGTAATAGCCCTATAATTATCAATAATATGGAATTCAGGTAATTGTGGGGTTAAATATAACTTCATATTTAGAATCATTGGATTATGGATTATAGTTACCGTTTTTGTGTTAATAATTGCAAACAAATCAATATCCATTATTAATTAGGCCTAGGCCCCTATTATAAGTTTCAAGGTAGATAAGTGTCCCTGTACGTCTATTAAGACCATGCTATATCTCGATACCAATAGAAGATAACCAATTATGTTTAGTAAATGTAAATGCAGTATATATATATATATGTTGTTATCAGAGGATCATACACGGTATAGAATAATTACCAAATTGTCCGAACGTCAGGCCTACGCATGCGTTTTGTAATACTTTAACATGACATAGGCCTACTATGAAATAAAAAAGAAAATAGGCCTATTGTTAAAATTGGATGTTTTGAAAAAATGCATTAAATTTGGAATAGGTTATATATGTTGAATGTATAACCAAATATTGAATTTATTTTAATAATACCATTAAACCGCTTCTTTGGTCTTTTCCTTTTAAAACTTATAAAAGGTCTATTAATTCTAATTGCAATTATTCCTCGACCTAGTTTAGAAATCTTTAAGCAATGTTTTAGTTATAAATTTAATTTAATTCCCAAAGATATTCACTTATCTAAAAATTTGCTCCTTAAAACTTAAAATTAAGCAATTTATTAATAGCTAAATATATATATATATATTTTATTTGTCAGATTTTAACTAGTTTTGATGTATTGTTAATATTCTTGGCCTTTCAACTTTTATCTGTCTTTTGAATATATAATATTTTACATGTTTTATTGTATGTATGTTTTATCGAGGGCCCTTAATGGTCAGTTTCTGCAGGAACTGGATGGGTGACCCTCTTTCAAAATAAATAAATAAAAAAGACCACGGGAGCTGCAGTTAAACTACCGTATTCGATAAATGAGTTCAATGTTCATTTTAAGTACACCATCTATAGATTTCCTCATATCTATGTGTGTATTATATTTTTTTACGGAACACATAAATTTATCGTATGGGCCCTCGCCGACGCTTGCCGAGATATCCAGAGTTTGCGGGTTCGATTCCCAACTCTAGGCCTGATAAAAAAAACTTCCGTTGATGAACTATGTTTGATACGATTTATAACATCATGTTACTATATATTGCTTTATTACTATACACTGTATTATTATGTATTTGTACAATAATGATTTAAAAGTGGCGCAATAAAATTACCCTAATATGCACACTAGTAAGACCAAAGAACTGATTTTTGATTTTCGAAAATTGAAAGAACCATTAACAACTTTTAAGATTCAAATATAGAAATTATTCTTGGTACCTAGATAGATGAGAATCTAAGTTGGAATTTCAACTCCAGTAGCCTGTATGTAGTAGCAAATCAATGCCGTGATGAAGAAACTTAATTACTTTGTTGTTGGTAAAGACTCATCTTTTTAAATCAATCGGTGCTTACCTATTTTGCAATATTGTTTGAGTGACTGGGCTGGCCAACATAAACGTGGCCGAACTTACAAAGATTACACGAGTAGCATTGATGTTAAGGATATCTTTGAGTTATGTAAGCTGCCATGGTAAACTACTGTATATATACTGTCTCTTA